>NW_024532999.1:90000-99569 GCF_016097555.1 Gigantopelta aegis
GACACACACACACACACACACACACACACAACCCCGGTAACGTATAGGCTACTCTTATCAATTAATAGCGAGGGATATTATACACGAATTGTGCTGACTTGATCTATAAAACAATAACTGTTCATAAATCAAGTTTAACGAAATCTAATATGAATTGTGATTTTCTTACACGTCAGAGTAATAGAGATTTCGTTCACACGTCATCCTTTACGACCACATCGGCCACCACGTCCTTTTGCGGCGGTCACACTGAACAGAACAAGAGAGCCTGGAATAGAAGTGGCTTAAATTAAAGGGACAGACCCTAGTTTTAAACACTACAGCATATTTTTCACTATAAGAGCCGATTATGATAACTGAAATCAAACATTACTTATATTTTAAAGTTTAGATTATCCATTTCCGTAGAACTGAAGTGTTTCTGGTAATCCTGATGTTTCTAATTTACCCAAAAAATCATTTTTCAAATTTGTTAAAAACGCACGTGATTTGAGTTCTAGTCTATTTTTAAGGATATTTCCCGGTTACAACATCACAGACTCTTATTTCACTCTATTGTAAGTTTATCCAAACGAATTAGATGTTTGTAAATTAACTAAACTCAGTGTCCATTTGTTATGGGTCTGCGCCTTTAACATCATCGTCAGCAGCATCATACCCGTTGTCACAAACATCATCGTCAGCAGCATCATACCCGTTGTCACAAACATCATCGTCGTTATTGTCATTGTCATAATACCAGCATTGTCTTCATCAGTATCAATCATCTCAAAGATCGCTGTCACTACAAGTCACTGTCGTCACCATCACCATCATCACCACCACCTTCAACATTCCTATTTGCACACGTTTTGGACTGATTACTTTACCAAGTTCCAATGTAAACCGTATGTCTTTGAATCAAGGCTTGACTGATGTTTTTGAAAAATAACTGAGTCATCTATAATTACAATGTACTTAAAGGGACACACCCTAGTTACAGCTAGTTGTTAACCATTACGGCGTTGTTTTTCGTTATTAAACCCATTTTTTCACAAATAAAATTGCACTTTTACTTACCGTTTATTATTTAGAATATACATTTCCATTCACCTGAAGTGTTTTTTGGTAATCCTGGTTTTTGTAATACCACAAAATGCATTTTTCGTATTTCATAAATCGCACGCACGTCGGAGAAAAAAACGTTGAGCAGACAAGGTCTAATCTATTTTTAGAGGGGATATTTCCATTTCAATGTCACAGACGTTGGTATATCACGTGACCGTTATCATTTTGGTTCGGTTTGTTTTCTCGTGCACGGTTCGCGCAATCAACATCCGATTTGTTGTTGTTCATTTGTGAGATTTTTCTTCACAGTTCGTGAACATTTTCAGTAACAATAAAGTTCAGACAAGTAAGTGTCTCAATACAAAACGCCCCTGCGCGTGCTGTAACCTCACCGTGGTGCAGGGGTGTAACATTCTCTTTGAGAATGGCCAATACAGCACACATTGAAGTTTAGAGTAAAAGTCAGTATCTCTCTGTGATATTTGTATTTGTATTTTGCACAGTTCTTTACACTGTTTTTATTTATATCTTGAATTTTTCTGTTGATGTTGATCATCACCTTATTTGTTTCCATTACCATAGTTTGACACCCAATAGCCGATGTATTTTTCGTGCTGGGGTGTCGTTAAACATTCATTCATTCATTCATTCAATACAAAACGTTACAAACCCTTAAAACCAATAATTTTGCTAAGTCTTACGATATCTGGAGAGTGGATACAACCAGGACAGAACAGTTGGAACATGTCCAGGAGAGTTGAAAGAAACGCACCCCAAGTCTGTGAAATTTGTCGTGACGTAGGCATTGTTGTGCTTCGAGCGACATCTACCGGTGACATCAGAATACTAACTTTCAAAATTATTTCAAGCAATTGGGACATGGGGATTCACATGGTATTTATCGATATAAAACCTGCTTTTTCACTCCATTTGATAAAAACGTGATCTAAGTGTGTTACAGGTTTGTAGATTAACCAAATTATAATTTATTTTCGCTGGATGGAACTAGGGTGTGCGGCTTTAAGGTGTCTATCTTATTTTCCAATGTCGTCCATATAAAGGCGTCGTTACACGGACGGCATTCATATACTTCAAGAGTGTCATAACAACTTGTAATGGTATTGGGATGGGATGAGCTGAGGTAAGGGAATGGAGCTAGCCAGGGGAGCTGGGGAAATCGCCTCGCCTTAAGCTTTATTTTTTAATGTCATTGCACGAGCGTAGGAAGGTGCCAAAAGGTGGGGGGCACACTTTTATATTTACAAACTTTTACACTGTTATAAAGCAAATATAAAGCAAAATATCTGAAAAGTGGGGGGCACATGCAACCCTTCCGTTTCCTACGCCAGTGCATTGCTAACATAATTTACAAATGATCGACAGTAGAAATCGCTGACATTGAGAAAAACGTTTAATGTCATCGTAGACATTTGGAAAGACAATAGAGATTGTTTGAATGGTGCCATTTTAAAGTTTGATTGACGCAATTTCGCTCTGGACTCCACACACACACACACACACACACACACACACACACACACACACACACACACACACCAGAAAGATAACATCCATCTTCAACTTCAATTCAACCTTAGGTCTCTCTACACAGTTCACTTCCAGTTCATTCATCACGGTTCACTATAGTTCCTAATTGTGACATATGTTATGGTTCACATATTCACTTCTAGTAATTGGAGAAGAATTAAAACAATTGGGGGTTGTTCAATGGTAAGCCTTCTGGCTGGATTTTGCCCATGTTATTTTCTAATATTGTGCATTGACTTTTTGGGACATGGGTGTATAGCGGAAATGCCGGTGGTTGTGAATGGGTTCCTGAACCAGCTGTTCGGACCGGTACTACAGCCAGATGCGGTCATGTACCTAAAACCTGAGACGCAAATGTTCTCAATTTTGGAGTGAAAGTAAATAATTATATAATGTATATTCGCAATGGTGTATGTTGTTAGTGCCAATGACAACCCGTTCTATTGGCAATCTTCATTTGAAGTTGGGCAATTTAACATGAATTTCAACGGCAAATGGCATCTGTGTAGTAATCGTCTTACTACTCTTTGTACGGAAGCCCATATCTGCCAATCTTCCATAGTATTTGACATACTAGTTGTGGACCAATGAATGTAAACAATCACCAGATTTTGATTCTTTGACACATCCAACCAATACAGGACACTGAAAGGTTTCAGATTCATTACGTCACATTACCATGACAACAGTAGCAATTTCATGACAACGGTTGGAATCTAAAATAAAACGAAATAATTGTAATAAAAATAGGTACCCATTTTGTAATTTAAAAAATAGATACCCATTATGCGTGGACGTATAGACAGACATGGAATACCCCTTTTGATATACTGGGGTGATATTTAGCTCGCCTGATGTCCTTAGTTCGCAGGATCGAACCTTCTCGGCGGACCTGACTACCATTAGTTTTGTTCCGTTCCAACTAGTGCCGCACGATTGGTATACCAAAGGTCGTGGCATGTATTGTGTTGTTTATAAATAGGAAAGTACATATAAAATATCACTTGCTGCTTTGTTTTGGTACGATTAGCCAATGAAGTGGCGGAAGCGGGTTTCTTCTCTCATTATCTTTGAGGCCTGTAACCATGTGTCTAACCACATATAACAGTAATCAAACGAGTTTAGTGCGTCGTTAAATAAAACATTTTTCTTGTTCCTTTGATGTATTTCGCCAATTCTGTAATATTTTTAGGATGTAAAATCTAAATAAAATTCCATTCCAAAATGCATTAAATAAAAGGGAATTGGCTGCCGCCACCACATCCACACTCCAAACCCAGGTTATATTTTTAAAGGTATACCCTTGTAGGTTATATTTTCACCTCTTGTCAGCCTGAGTTAGGATGGGATCTTTATGACAACAAAACGAAAAAACAAAAACCCAGTTACCTTTCTAAATTATTTGTTCGAGCATATTAAAGGTTTGGATATAATTAGCCTAACTGAAGTTTCCTTCAAAACAATGGTAAAGGGTTGATTCTGAACAGGCAGTTAAAAACCAGGGAACCTGGGTGTGGGTGGGTGGGTGGGGGGGGGGGGGGGGGGGGGGGCAGGCTTCTTCTCTACTCCAGGAGCATATTATTTAGATTACGTTCTCGTTGATAAGTGAAACGGGACCGCAAGTATGGCATTAATGGAGGAGTTAGTAATTGCTGTTGTCATGGGGATCCGATCCTCTGCAAGGATGGAACCAGGACCTGGTGGAAATAAAACTATAAAACAAATGTAATCAGCACATTTTGGTTTAACCAACGGACTAGTTGGTGGAGGTATACAAATTGGACTCATTCATTCGTTTACCCCTTTCTTCTACCTCCTAGAAATGCAATAATTGGAACAAAAATGTTGAACTCTGTCCATATACGGCTGCAACAATCATAACTACAAACAAATAGTCACAACTTTCTTTTAACCTTGTAATTGCGAATTATTGCGAGTTGGTATTTTCCTTGTTTTAATGTAAGACGCATGAGCAAGTAGATGAAGGTATATCGTAATAATTACTCGTTAACTATTTAATTAAATTAAAATACATATTCGTGATATTTCGAGCTATTTCAGCCATTACTAAATGTTGTATAAAACAAAAGAAGGCTTTAAATCACAACCGATTTATTTATTAATTTAAACACTAGAAACATGTTGTCAAACTGAAAGTTGTAGGCCGAACTGGCAACGTATCCAAATGCGCAGGAACTTCTTCCATATACCAGAAAAAGAGACACTACATAATAAAGAATTAGTTTTTTGAACACCAAAAAAAGAAAGGAAAGAAACCAATTCAAAAGCCTTTCGGAAGAGCCATTGAAAAACTGATCAATGAATGTAAAAATAACGTGTACAAGGTTCCATCCTGCGAACGAAGGACATAAGGCGAGCTAAATATCACCACAATATATCAAAAGGGGTATATCACGTCCACACATAATGGGCATCTATTTTTATTACAAAATGGGTCCAATTTTATTACAAAATGGGCACCTAGTTTTATTACAAAATGGACCTTTTTTATTACAAAATGGGTACTTATTACAAAATGGGTATTTTTTTAATTACAAAATGGGTAGTTATTACTATAGGTTTCATCTCCGTCCGTCTGTATGACTGTCTGTCCCACTTATAGTTTTGCGGATCTTTTTTTCACAATGGCTTGAGATATTGAGCTGATCTTTTGTATATAACCATATCATGTACTGTTACAAGTTTGACCATGGCGATTTACCCATTTTTGACAGTTATGGTCCTTGAACTGAAGATACAAAAATTTGTTTTCCGAACGGGATGGGGTTTTTTGGGGGGATGGAGGGGGGGGGGGTAGGGGGGCTGCAATGCCTTAAGATATTGAGCTGAAATTGCCAATTTACTCATTTTTGACAGGGTTATGGCCCTTGATCGTAGGAGATACGGGAGAAAATATTGAACTGAAATTTTGTATATAGCTTTATCATGTTCTGTTACAAATCAAATGTAGCTTTCATGGCATTTTACAATTTTTTGAGTTATGGCCCTTGAAGTTATGGGATGCGAAAATTTATTAGGCCCGGTACGGTAGAACACCACAGTTATTTGTGAATCTTCAGCTGAGATTTATGCATGCCAGCACCTGGCATCCTAAATGTTCACCTATGGTTTAAAAATAAAGAAAGATACAGGTATTTTCAATCTCAGGGAAATTACAAAACGGTTTTAATTATGTAGAAGACACATTTAAAACATTTTTAGTTAGATTTGTGTGTTACTTTCATCATAATGTGCCTAAACTGCATGATTTTGGGTGCCTTGTTGACGATGTTGACACCTACATACGGCACACCCAAGCGGTAGTTAGCAGATATCACAGAATATCTATTTATGAAAACTTTCCTCATCAAACTTTACAAAAATCTTTATTTCAAAAAGATGTTTAACTATTCAATTTTCCCCAAAATGTGTTAGTTTGAAAATTACCCCAAATAATCGCGCATCACCTTTGTCACAAGGAAAACCCGGTGCATGAATGCCTTTTCATTTCATTTCAACTTATTTTCATGCTTATATCCAATTACGGTTCAAGCGCGCTGTCCTGGTCACACACCTCAGCTATCTGGGCTGTCTGTCCAGGACAGTGGGTTAGTTGTTAGTTTGTTAGTGGTTAGAGAGAGAGAAGAGGGTGTAGTGGCCTTACACCTACCCATTGAGCCCTTAAGAATTCGCTCTGGGTTGGAGCCGGTACCGGGCTGCGAACCCTGTACCTACCAGCCTGTAGTCTGATGACTTTACGACTACGCCACCGAGGCCGGTTGCATGACTACCAGGCCTCATTATGGCTAAACCGTTTGCACTGCTGGGGAAAACCAATTGTCATTTTAAAAAATAGCTACCTGGCTATTACTAAGCTTAATAATTTACTTCCTATTCCAAATAATTAGCCTTCAAACATTGATCTGTGTAAATTTTGCCAAAACCAACAAGCGAACTTTCCGGGTACACAAGGGAGCTAATTGTATATTGCTACCTAGAGGGCATGTATTGCTTCCGTGATACTGGCGGATTGTAATAGATCCGAGTACCTAGGGGGCAAAATGGAAAAATGGACCCGGCGTGCAGTAAAAGGTTTGCCACCTAAAATTATATCTACATATATCTAGGATCACAATCTAGGTGGGCAACAAGCTGCTGAAAATGTTTTTTTTGCTGTTAAAAATGATGCCCCTGTGGAATTCGCGCAGTGTTTTCCAATAGCCCAGTAGTCAGTCTCTGGTTTGTTCTGTGTTTGGAAAGTGTTTACTTTATGTTTGTAGTTGATTCCAAATGTATTTTTTCCAAAGAATCGGATGGTGCTAACCGATTTTTTATAAAGTGTGTCCAACATGACCTCTTGGATCCCCATTATTTTGCTGGGGGTCAACTTGAAAACCTACTTACCGGTATATATGTAAGTTTTGGTCGATTTGGATACTTTTTGTATCGATTTTTATCAATTCTAGGGTGGCCAATTCAAACAAATACTTTTCAAAATCCAAGATGGCCGCCATTATGCTCAACATTCAAAATGGCCTCGAAAATTGTAAATTTTGTAATTGTTTCACCAAATCCATTTCAAATCTCGTTAATATTATTTTATATATTTATTGACACAGTATTGTTGCAGTTAACTGAAAATATATTTAAAAAATACTATGAATGAGTACTACCAAAATGAAACGATCACCTATAATCCTTCCCAGCCTCCATGAATATTATTTTTGTCAGCAATTTCAGTTTGATTTGACGTAAGAAGAAAGGTAAAAGTGTTTTGGAAATAACAAAAAAACCCACTATTTTTGTGTGCAATGTAGAAAACAATCGGCTCAGAAATAAATAACTTGTAGTAAATACCACAGTAAGAAAATGGCGTTCCCTGTGGTAAGGACTATAGACTAACAATGTGGACCATATATAGTAAAATGTTACCTAAATCTCAACGACAAAATTGATATCATAATTCAAAAAGTATCTTAGTCGAAACGGCATTTTGGCAGTTGTGAGTCACTCTCAGATGGGTGATGTATACATAATACTTAGAATAATGTGACAATGTGGAACAGTGTTGTGAACATAAATGTCATCTACTTTCATCACTGGATTGAGCACTGTCTTCCGATTATGATGTATCATCATCGGTATCAAACAGGAATCATTATCATATTAGCTCATCTAGTATGTCATGTCTAGTAGGTCAGTGGTGTTGGCCAACTTGGTATTCTAGGCAGGTGCTTCATAAGTGTGAATCGCATCTTTCTCCCTTTGTCAGGGAATAGCATGATGTACCGACTTTTCCCAAGTGTTTCCTTTTTCCCTTTGGGCCAGTTGTCAGTAAGAATGTTGCGTTCTGACTTTTCTGCATCATGAATATCTGAAACTTGGAAAGCCGAAGGCCGGAGACGTCCCTATCTGGACTACATGTATTTGCAAATATTTATCTATACTGGCATAGGCGTACGGACTCCCATTTTTGTAGGGTGGGGGAGAGACAGTTTTCCCCCCGAATTAAACGAAATTTTATTCATATTAGCAATACTACCAAACAGCTATATAGGGTTGCAAACGAATCACTACGCATTTTTATATGTATTACAACTAATTTTGAGGGTAAAATAATGGAAATACATGATTAAAAGGTCTCAGGTTAGCACATTTTCCCGAATATCTCTATCAATTTTGGCCGAATTTGAGATTTTGCTCCAGCATTAGGGGGCAGTTCCCCCATCCCGTGCCCCCGGACTCGTACTGTATGTATACTGAATATCTTTTGTGATATAGATGTACTGTCGATATGTAAAAGACCAGACAACAAGTAGTCATGAAGGAGTTTTGTCTTGGTTCGGTTGTTTGTTGGTATCATATCTAAAAACAAGTCATCCCATTCTCACAGAATTAGTACGATTTGACTGAGATCAAAGATTCTCTGTTCTCTACTTTTGTCTGGCCATTCTTTGGAGACGTTCAGCTGTACCCTTTCTGAGCGATAACCATCACTAATGAGATGAAGAATAGTATTTGTTAATGCAGTTACTTAAGGTACTTCACAATCATGTATACCTAGGATTTAAAAGTTGTAGGGGAAAGATCATTGATGGGAGTTATTCATACAATTCACATAGCATCAACAATACTGTAATGTCTTTCCCTGGATGGAACTGATGTTGGTGGTTGTGAGGAAAGAAACTGGATAGTGTTTCTTAACAAAAACTTTGATGTCCTGCTGACACCTCGCTTATTGTAAGTTGCACGTGAGTTTTTGTGATCAGCCACGCCATATTAAATAAGTCAGATCAAATGTTTTTTCTCATCATAATCATCAAGAATTGCAATAAACAATTATCCCTTTGTCTTTGGGGCTTTTTCTGTCAATTTGTAAAATGTGATTTGTTATTTCGTAACATGATCACTGTACATGTATTTGTGGCATCTGTTTCTGAAATGGTTACAGATGGTTGTTTATGGCTCAGAAATGATATTCTTCGTGATTCGCATCTTTCTGCATTAGCTTTACACCAAGTTCAGTAACCCGTTGCCTTTGCGCATTTCTCGAAATAATGAGTGTAGCCTAATAATGCTTTATGAACACCCATCGCTCAATAGCATAAGACAGACCACCTGTCGTCTTGAAGAATCAGCTGATGGGTACTTCCATGATCTGATTCAGTGGTATTTTTTGTTTTTCACCATGCAAAGATGCATAAAAGCCTTTCGTTCAAGAGACGCTAATAAACAGCAGGGATTCTGATATTTTCAATATTTCTCATATCCTCGTAGCCATAAGGCATGTTTTTGTCAAAGTTTTGGTGATTAAAAACAAAACAGCATAATAGGAACTGGAAAACTGTTTCATGTACGTGGGAAGTGGACCATATTTAGGAAATTCACATATCAGTGATCCATTTGGCCATTCCACCATGGTGGTGTCAATGTTAATGATTTACTTTATTTACTACTTTATTAAGTGTATCTGA
>NW_024533000.1:0-66034 GCF_016097555.1 Gigantopelta aegis
TTTTTTTTGGTTTTTTTTTCTTTGTTTTTTTTTTGTTTATTTTTTTTTTTTTTTGTTTTCTTTGTTTTTCTTGGTTTTTTCTTCCTTTTTGTTTTTTGTTTTTTTTTTTTGCTTTTTTTTTTTTTTGGTACCTTCTCACTCATCTCTTGGATAAATATCACTCTTCAGTGAGGGTAGTAGTAGGTTATAATAAGTAGTTATATTTGAGTTTATTTAAGTGTACATTTGATCTTTAGGAGATTATAGACAGAGGAAGCAACAAAGGAAGACTCTGTTTTGAAATAACATTTGTTGAAGGAAGTGTAACTTCTGTATGTCAATTAGACTTTTATTGTGATTGTCCTTAAGTAGTAATATCACTAGAAAATCTGTAAACAATGATTAATTTTCCTTTGGTGTAGTGATCCTATGTGACATGGGACATTTTCTATGCAGTCTTGACGGTTAACCCGTTCCCCCCCCCAAAGAGAAACATTGGTACGCAGCAACAAAATAGTCCAGCGTTTTTTACAGGACATTCACTGTGTCTATTGTAGTGTCAAAACACTCAGTTTCATCAGTAACACCAGAGCGAAGCGAGTATATAATGTTGTGTTACCTTCTTTCTATTACTAATATGTTCATTATATAGTGACAAATATCCAGACAACTCATTATTAAGTGAAAGTTATCAAGGATAATGTTGCGGGAATTATGCTTTTTCCTTATTGCTATTGTGATTGTGGTTGTAATTGGTAGGTCCAAACCAAATTTTTGAATATTACATTGGAAATGATTTTTCACAGAGGAATTATTTGCTGAAATATATTTTGGAAGACAAAGTATATAATTTAATACACACACACACACACACATTTTTATCTTTTTTTTTCCATAAACTCATTCTATCTTTTCCAGATCCACATAACCACGATTTAGAAGTTTGGAGATATGCACTTTTGGCTGATTGAAATTGTGTTGTTTTAAGTGTGTTAAATGCGTTAATATGTGATCACGTGTTCTTCTTTTGGAAACTTCTTTTCTAGAAAAGTCCATAGTCTTTTCTATAAATGTGATTGAGTTTGTAATTTGTTTGTCTTCTCCTTACTATTGGTGATTTTGTTATAATAATAATAATTGCTATAGCAACGCGCTTGCTATGTTTGCCATTTTCTGGAGGCTCGAGCAACGTCTCACATTTTCTACTCCAACAGTTATGAGCCCAGGTGTAGAAGCTTAAAAGCTCAAAATATCCTCTAAGAGACTTGGAAGACTAGTCCTCCTACGTGAGATAAGAAGGATAGCATCGGAAAAGAACCGTGACTGTAATTCCATTGAACGCTTCAAACTGGTCCCATTATAGTGTCCCAAGTGGCTCTAATGAAAGATAGACTGTGGAGCATTGTAAATTGTACAGAAAATCCACCGCCCCAAACTGATACTGAGAGATACGCAAGTTTGTGAGCAGAAGGGACCGCGGGTTGGCCTTATTGTGCTCTATCTGTCAACCTTCGCTGGTGTATTTGATTGGAGACCGGGGAAGATCACATTGTCTGGACGAAGTTGGCTAGTCAATTCCAGAAGAAGACGGGCGAATAAGCTAGTATTACGGCGTAAACTTTTTTCTATGCGACTGAGAGACGGCAACTTCATTCAAGAACGTGTCAAAGTAATGACAGAGATATTCGGTTGGATTGCCAGTGATCGGTGATGCAATTCAAGAAGACGATCGTGTAATGTATCGGTTAGCTTAGCTTGCCGGACTCTGCTTTCGAGGCAAACATGGACGTGCCTAATACGGAAGTTGTCAAAGAAAAAATTGCTGATGAGGAAACGAAAATTGAAGGACCGAGCAGTAAGCAGTGAGGAGGCAATGACGGACCATTCAACGAACAAGGGTCCAAGATGTCATTCTGCCGAAAGTTTGGCCATATCAAACGGGAAATGGGTTGAACATGCTCGTTCTGATGAAAAGAAGTTTGACTCAAGCCAGAAGAAGAAGAGCATCAAGTAGAAGCAAACAAGATCGAGGTGATATGAAAAAAACAGCGATAGTTTAGAGAGTGAGGCTGTTTGAACTCATGGTACGCCATGCACTATCTGTTGGGTCTCTAGTCATGATCAGCTGAATACTGTAGAATACTGTATGTAGGATAGAGATTAGAATCTGAGATAGAATCTTAGGAACAGGAGTCACATCAGTATATTTGAGCTGGTTAAGTAATATCTATAATATGTAGAAAGAAAGAAATAGCTGTAATTAATGATAATAAGTATCCACACTCATATCTAACAACTTGTAATTCAAAGTAATAATAACAACCTAACTTATAAACAATGATAATAGCGAAGGTTAAATATATGGTATGGTCACAATGACTATCCAATGATGCAAAACAGTAACACCCATTATTGCGTCATCATTACAGATTATACTTCAGTTTATCTACTCCACTTTTGTCTCCTCACTCACCCCCCCCCCCCCCAGGCATTATTACAGTATTATTGTAAAATAGACAAAGTATAATTTAAATCCAATTAATAGATCAAATATTATTCTCAGAGAATATTCAAGTAATTTAAAGGTAAATAAAAGAGTTATCTTTTCGTTTAAAATGATATATGTAAACAATCTGCTTCTTTATGACATATTTAGGTTTTTTAGCAGAGAAAACAAACATAGACAAAATTAAATTCTTTATTGATTATGGATAACAGCTATATCTATAATGTTAAGACTGGCACACTTTACATGACAGATGATATAAAAAGTCAAATAGCTAAGTATATCATTCTAGTAATCTCGAATTTAGTTGTTTTTCATATAAAATTAAAACACAAAACACAGAAAACTTAAAAGCCAAATTTTCAACAGGTAACAGTTCCATATTTTATTACAACAGGAATCTATACACCTGCTAAACTATTCGGAGTGTAAGTGTATTTGAATGAATAATCAGTAACAATAGGAAGTGCTAACCTAGAACTATCATTGCACATGCTCTTTATATCAATTTAACCTTATTTGGTGATTCTGACTTCATCTCATCTTCTAGTATTTATTTGCCTATATATGTGACATTGAAATGAATTTATAAAATTTATCAACTTACAATTTTATGGTGTACTATACACATAACTATTACTAGTATAGTAATAATAATTTACTAATACAAATAAGATTGTAATAACTATAGTGACTGTAAATGAGAGTTCACAATAAAATATAATCAGTAATAATAATAATAACTTACTAATACTAATTAGGAGATCTCCTGTTACAATACCCACTATATGAACTAGATAAACAAATTGTAATAATAATACTTATATTTATTACAGTCTGTACATAATGTAGTAGGTGATGGAGAAGAGTACTATCAATAGATATTGATAATGATGTACTTGATGTGTCGTTTGGAGAGGGAATGGGAAGCAAAACATTGACAGGCTGATTAGTCATTTTTACAACATACTCTCTCTAAGTAAATATTATTGTTATATCTTATCAATTAATACCTTGTTATCAATAATGGTTAACAACTAATAATCTTGTTATTACAATACTAAAATATCAACATCTATTGTTCCAACATCAACAAGTATCAGTCCCAATCCCAAAAACTATTAACAATACTGTTAATATTATTGTTATTAGTAGAATGTTGATATAATAATAGTAAAAATAGTATTATTATTAATAGTTCGTTACATCAGACTAGCTCTGTCACAGAAATGATGGAATTAGTGAAGATATTGTGTTATATGTTACTACTAGTACAAGTAGGAATGGATATGTACCTGCCAACAGACCTAGTAATGGTAAGTAGTTGTTGTTAAGTGATCATTGATATATACTTCATGATAATAGGTGTACAATTGTATCTACCCTATGAGAATAGAATAATACCAGACTTCTCAATGATATATGCTGGACAGTTTTTATACTGGTAATAATGCTTTGTGGTGTCAGAGTGCTAATAATGGTTCTAATATTGGACTGTGTATTATCCTAATGGTACTCAAGTACCTTTGTTTAATGAAAATTTTATTATCATGATGCCCCCCCAAGTCCAGTATTCTCTAAGAGGTCAACAGGTCAGATTGCACTAGCTAGAAATTATGGAACTAACTAGGTTATGTTGGTCTGTATAACCGTATCATTCTGATGAGAATGGATTAACCAAACACTAGTGGTAGGAGCATTACACAAATCACGTTACATTATCGATGGTCAGTGACTGAATTTATGCAGTAATAAAATGATGATATATCTCACTCTTTATAGATGGTCTGATATAGAACTCTACTATGAAGTTCTCTCTCATCTCCACAAGAGATGCTAACCCTCCAGTCTTCACTCTCACCTTTAATATCTCTATGGACCTCCCAATGATGTCACCTGTACAGATGGAAGTAATCCCATTACCATTGCTAGTGGTGACCTATCTCGTGTTGTAGTGGATGGACCAGGATCTGTTACACAGGTAACAGTGACAGTGAGGATGAGGACAGGCTGGTACTTACCAGTGTACTGTCTCCCAATGCCAGAGTAACTAATGGTCCTGTACTGGACAAAGGGTCTAAACTGCCAACAAAATAGTAGTAGTACATCACAGCCTATAACAGGTTAGTAAATCACTAAATAAGATGGTACACATATTCTATCTCTCTTTGTTACAGTTGCTGGTACTCCTACTGATTTGACTGCTACAAGATTAAACACAGGTCTGGCTCTGTACAACTCTAGGCTGGTCATCTGTGTCAGGAGTAGCTGGTATGAGGTGTTCTATCAACTAACTAGTGATAGTAGTTCTGTTATGAGTGCAGGAAACTACCAATTAATACAATGTTCAATATAAATCAGGACTGACTTCATACAGTACATATAACTTCTTTGTAGCATCATATGGGAGTGAGGGTAGTACAGTATTACCTAGTGATCATAGTAATAATGTCACTGTGACATTATGTGAGTGTATTAAAAGTCTTGTTGACATCAAATGATTCTAGTTTTTATTCAGCTCTACCCTCGTACAACTCTAACCCTTCACAACCACTAATGCCACTATTACTATGACACTACTTCATTTACACCTCAAATATATCAGGGTTATCGTCTATGTAACACAATCATTATGACATTATGTGAGTGGATGTCTATTGTTTGTTATTGTGACATCCCTATTCTATAGCTATACCCTTACTTACTCTGACACTTGCTACCACAAATGTCACTATTACTATGACATGGATACCACCTTATTTGTTCCTCAAAAGATATCAGGGTTATCGTCTATGTATAGACTATGTGAACAATCCTTTTCCACTGTACATATAAATTCATCCATCTCATCACCACATACATTTACTGGTATTAATCCTGGTACTTACTGTATTGTTGGTCTTAATGGAATATATGGTAGTGACCAATATGGTTTTGATACTAGAATTATTGTAATTCACTCACATCTGGTAAACTATTGTAATTCTCATATTCACAATTATTATATTGTTTCAAATTATCTACAGCACCTACTTCATCTGTCAGTAGTATCACTATTTCATCAGTTGAGGCAAGGTCCATGACTGTCTCATGGGATGGGTACCTTGCTCTGGACAGAATGGACCTATCATGCGTTACTTGCTCTACTACACTAACACAACATCAGTGACACTGTTAACATCACTGGAGGAGACAACAGACAGTACAACCTCACAACACTCACACCTTACACTAACTACACTGTGACAGTAATAGCATACAATGATGGTGGGACTGAACCATCAAGTAGTGAGGTAATACAACAGACAAAAGAAGCTGGTAAGTCAGGTTATACTGATATATAATGTTATTATTGATATACTGTAGAACCTGGTGTGGTATCGGTCTAATACAAAGTGATACTGGGATACAAGTAAATTGTCATTACATGGAATATTACCCACAGTACCCAATGGTGTCATTATGTGTATGAGATACGTTATAGAGAGTCTAACAGTAATGCTCCATACAATATGACTAATACAACCAACACACTGTACAGTATAGTAGGAACTACGACCTAACACTAACTATTATATTGGAGTGGGAGAGCATACACCAGTGTAGGACCAGGAGAATGAGTGATACTCAAATTTCTACCAGTAACACCATAGATCTTGTGTCTGTCTTTTAATAACTTTTATCTTTTCCTCTATAGCTAGAGTTTCTGGTTTCAATTTAACAAAAATCAGTAAGATGCAGTACTTGCTATGTGGCAATCTATTACTGCTCCGAAGTCAAGCATTACACTCTCTATTATATTAGCACTAAACATAAAGGACAATCTGATATGGGTAATAAGACCTTCCTAATGGTAGCAGTAGGGGTATAATAAGAGGACTGCAAGATAACTTAAACTATTTGTTTCTATCTTTCTGTAACATATAAAATAAATGGAATTGATATGAGATAGAGAGAATCCAACCTATCTCACCTGGTAAGACATTTTTTAGAAAGAAAGCTATATAGCTGGTCTTTTAGTAGTCCATTACACAACACAGTAGATGATAGAGTTAGATCCACTCCAATAGCCATATATCACTTAAGTAGTCTCTCTTTAGAAAAATGTCCTATTGTAGTTTACTTACTTTAGTAAGAGTCAAGTACACTAGAACATTGAAACTACCACTTATATCATTAATACATTATATTGTAGATTACTATACTAATTTCATATTATAGGAATCATTTGCACTCCAAATCAACAGTATCAAATATTAACAACATCAACATCTATTATTCCAACAACAACAGGTATGTTATTATCACTAATACATTCAACTTGTATATTTTAATTAACAACACTAACTATGATACTTCATTATCAATAATAAATACAAGTAAACTATATAATAAAATGATATAGTGATATATTAAACTATATATCAGTATATTCCATTGATATCATTGTACATATAACAATAGTACATGTATTGTTACATGTAATATAATGTATTATTATATTGAGATATATTTATATGGCAACTATAACTATGATCATATTATATAATACATATAGATTATAATGATTATATTATATGTACTAGTACTATATTATTGGTTATGCTATATTGTCATTGTATTATGTACTTGATGGATGTCGTTTTCTATAGAGTGTACTCCTATTATCACTATGACAACCACTAATACTGAGTACCTGTCTTCTACTACAACATTCTAATTATTGTATCATCAATATCACTAGTACTATTAGTTATTGCTGGTATGTATTATTAAATACTAGTACTGGTTGTATTAAGACTCTATAATAAGATAAAGTTATGAGGTATATATGTCATTAGATAAAGTAACTTTATTGATTCTTAAAATGATTTGTTTTATTTAGTATGAAAACAACAAATGAAGATATGGCTATTGCAACCAGTTCAGCTTATAATGCTACAAAAAACAAGTGCTGAGTGAGTTACTAGGAGACATATTTTTAAACTATAATATCATGTTTAATAGTGAACTTGAAGAAACATTGTATGAGACAAACTGATCAAGAACCAACTGAAACTCACTTCTCAAGAAGTCTGTACTTATGAGGAAATTGAACATTGAATCAATGAGGAAATACTGTTACTTAACAAGTTCATGTGTTATATAGATAGTTCATGTCATCATACTCTGCATTAGATATTGTGTATATATTATTGTTAAGGGTTCTAGTGAATATTTACTAGACCTCTGTATATTTTTAGTTTTCAAATATCTTAAATGTCAGGTGTAGTCTTATCTAGATTTTGTAACTTTACTTGATAATAATTAATATTAACAGATTAGTAACAATAAATGAAGTTTATTAAAGAAAATACTTCTAACCAAAAAATTGTAAACTATAAATATAATAGATTATAGAATTTTAAGAGAGGTCAATGTCAGAGGTAATTAATTGGTATATAATATATTATGATACTATAATATACTTTATCATAATAGGTATCTACTGATCTTAAAACTATAATGGACAAATTTAACAATAACTTATGACATCATCACAACTTTGTTACTATAAATTAACAGTTCCAGTTTATACTTCAAACTATAACAATAATATTTTGTCTATTTTAATAACTTTTAATGATAATTTTAATATTAATAACTAACTACATCAGTGCTAAATCTATTTAGAGAAAATTTTAAACCTACAATGAGATATAATAATTAACAATGACATTATTAACAGTGAGTTCACTCACTGTCAGTAAACTCATTTGTAGGCAATGGAGTACCAGTAAGCTAAAAACATAATACTAATGGTAAATAGTGAATATCTTGTATAGGTTACCTTTTGACATTCTTTTTGGGTTATATATCATATTACCACTATTAGCTCAAATACAGGTAAATATATCTTTGTAAAACTGTCCTTCAAAGTAAGTAATTAATCTCTACCATGTTGTTTTAAATCAGATATCTATATAAGAAGTAGTAGCTACATAAATCAATAGAAATAGGAAAGGCTTATAGTAAGGTTCAACCCAGCTAACTTAATTCCATCAAATTTTGTCAGGTACATACAGACCGACACAATGATCATGAAAAATTACAAGAAACTCTAAGTAGAAGTCCAACAATAACAATAAATTGTGTGACATTTGTGTGCATTAGTCAATATAATAAATTATGTAAGTTGTTATACAAAAACTCTCATTCAATTGGAAAACAATTTAACAGTTCATTGTTCCTTCCTAAAAACTACCATTATAATTTTTACAAATAATATTTAATTACTGTGGACCACACATTAATCACTGAATATGTTACTATTAGTAAGTATAATAATGTGTTTGTTAAATGATAATGTTTTGTTAAGGTACCTTTGATCTTCAAAGGATACAAAACAGAGGAAATAATACAAATGGGAAAAATTTGTTGGGAAACAATATGTCATGGCAATGTAGCTACTGGTTTGCTATGACTCATCAGACCATTGCGTATGACGTAGAAGGATTTAATGAATCATATTAGAAATTTTGTTATAGTCATCTTGCAATGATAAGACTCGAAAGTTGTAGTCTTGATGGCTATGACAAAATGGGAGATTTAATAGAAAGGCAAAAAATGGTCCAGCTGTACAGTTACACCTTTTAACAACACACATATATATATATCTATACATATGTATACAAGACAGTTATATATTCATGAAGAATAAAGTATTAATATATCTATCACAAAAGTAGTCAAGTACTATGATATCATATAGTATCTGGTGATTAGGTTGAATAGGTTCAAGTTAACATCTGGTAACTTCTATATCAGTGCTATGATGCACTTATTATATTGTTACCTTTAACAGTTGCAAAATTTTTTATCGTAAATAAAAAAATTTAATAACAATACAATAAACAATCTAGAACAGTGTGGAAAAAACACTTGTAAAAATATAACTAAAGATTTACATAATACACAAAACTGTATGTCTGTAATATAATAATCGCTGAGTAACAACAGAGCAATAATTATATATGAAACACACACACACACACACACAAACACAGAGTTAACCCACTACATTCACTGAATTAGTTGGTTAGCGAGGTCAGGTTCATTCATAGCTGGTGACTTCAATATCCATAACAGTGTCTCCCAGTTATATGGATGTCTCTTTGGTCTCATACCAGAGTTAGAACACACCAGCAATAATACCTTGATGATCCTCTTCAATGTCATCTAGTTCAGATGGGAGTTAGTACTAGGGCAGTACCTATCTCTCATAGTTTTCTAGTTACATGTGGAGCAACATTAAGTAACTAGATCTTTTATGAGTTAACTAAATATAATAAATATATTATAATATCTACTATATAATAAAGTTTACTGACCTGTTGTCTTCTTAATAGTTAATTTATCACTTGTTTTATTAGACAAAGTAGAGTACTGACTGTCAGGTGATGATATATAACTTGTCATGTTACCATTAGTAAGTAGTGTAGAAAACATAGGTGGAATAGGTGTTGAAGTATGAGAATGAGGACTTTAAGTACAATCATAAACTTGGGTACTAGCATGTACATCATGATTAAGTCTGGTATATTCCTCATTAGATGATCCATTTACTAAATATGAAGACTAATATTGTTGTACTAAACTATATTGTTCCATTATTCATATCTCGTGAATTGAGTATACTATATGGTACTGTAGAATAGAGATTAAAAGCTGGTATAGGACCATTAGGTGATGGAGTCACATCAGTATATTTTAGCTGGTTAAGTGATATCTAATATCTAGGAAGAAATAAATAATTATAAGTATTCACACTCATACCACAACTTTGTAATTCAAGTTAACAAACTATGCAAAACAGTCATACTCAATCATTGCATCATCTTTGAAGAGTGTACTCCTGTTTATCTACTTCACTTTTGTCTGCTCAGTCAGTGGATAATCAGTATATTGTAAAAGTAGACAATGTATAGTTTAAATTCACTTAATAGATCAGATAATTTCTGAGAGAATATTAAAGTATTTTAAAGGTTAATAAATAGCATATCTTTTTCTTTAAAATGATATATATGTAAACAATCTGCTTTGCTATTGGGACTTATTTAATTTTATTTTTAGCAGAGAAAACAAACATAGATGAATTAGAATAAAAATAACTCTTTTTGGGATCATGAATAACAAACTATATCCCATATCTATTATGTTAAGACTGGCACACTTTACATGGCATGTACAAAAAGCCAATTGCTTAAACATATTATTCTAGTAATCTTAAATTTAGTTGTTTTCATATTAAAACTATTGCCTAGACACAAGATTTAAATGACTAATTTTTAATAGCAAACAGTTCCATATCTTACTGCAAACAGGAATCCAATACACCTGCTATACGATTCTGAAATGTAAGTGTATTTGAATGAATAATCAGTAACAATAGGACTAGAACTATCATTGCACATGCTCTTTATATCAATTAACCTTATTTGGTGATTCTGACTTCTTCTCATCTTCTAGTAGTGATTTGTCTATATAGTGACATTGAAATGACGTTTATAAATGAGAATTCACAATAAGAATATAATCAATAATAATAATAATAATAACTTACTAATACTAATTAGTGATCTCCTTTCACAGTATACACTATATGAACTAGATAAACAAAATTGTAATAATAATATAGTGTAATAGGTGATGGAGAAGACATACTATAAGTAAACATTAATAATGATGTACTTGATGTGGAGGTTGGAGAGGGAATGGAAAGCAAGCCATTGATAGGTTTATTAGTCAGTTTTACAACATACTCCTTCATGTAAATCTTATTGTTAATCATCATCAACTAATACCTTGTTATAAATAATGGTAGCAACTAATATCTTGTTGTTAACAATATTAACAACATCAACATCTATGTTTCCAACATCAACAGGTATCAGTCCCAATACTGTTAACAATACTGTTAATATTATTATTAGTGTTGATATAATAATAGTAAAAATAGTATTAATAGTTCATTAAATCAGTACTAACTCTGTCAAAGACAATGATGGAGTTAGTGAAGATAACGTGTTATATGTTACTACTAATACAACTAGGACATGGACAAAGAAACTACCAACAGACCTAGTAATGGTAAGTAGTTGTTGTTAGAGTGATCATTAATATATACTTTATAATACAGGTGTACAAATGATCTACCCTATGAAAATAGGATAATACCAGACTTCTCAATGATATATGCTGGACAGTTTTATGATAATATTAGTGATGCTTTGTGGTATAATAATATTAGTGATGTTTTGTGGTTCAAAGTGCTAATAACGGCTCTGATATTGGACTGTGGTATTATCCTAATGGTACTCAAGTACCTTTGTTTAATGGAAACTTTAGTCTAGGTAGTATACTACACCCAGTATTCTCTAAGAGGTTTACAGGTCAGATTGCACTAGCTATAAATTATGGATTATCAGGTATAATGAAGGTCTGTATACCTGCATCATTCTTGATAGAATGGAGTTAACCAAACACTAGTGGTAGGAAATAACACAGATGATGCTTACAATATCAATGGTCAGTGACTGAATTCATGTAGTAATAAGTGATGATATATCTCACTCTTATATAGATGGTCCTAATGTAGACTCTTCCATGCAGTTCTCTCTTGTCTCCACAAGATATGCTAACCCTTCAGTATTTACTCTCACCTTCAATGTCTCTAATGGACCCCCACTGATGTCAATTGTACAGATGGAAGTTACCCATTCACCATTGCTAGTGGTGACTTATCTCGTGTCGTAGTGAATGGACCAGAATCTGTTACACAGGTAACAGTGACAGTGAGAATGAGACAGGCTGGAACTTACCAGTGTACTGTTCTCCAATGCCAGAGTGACTAAGGTCCCATATAACTGGACATAGTGTACAAATAGTTAGTAGTACATCACAGTCTATAACAGGTTAGTAAATCATTGAATAAGATGGTGCACATATTTCTCCCTCTGTTGCAGTCGCTGGCACTCCTACTGTCTGATTGCTACAAGACTGAACACAAGTCTGACTCATGTACAAACTCTCCTGGGTCCATCTGTATTAGAATAGCTGGTTTATGAGGTGTTCTATCAACTAGAAGTGGCTAGTAGTTCTGTTATGAGTGCAGGAACTACCACTAACACAATGTTGAATATAACATCAGGACTGAGTTTATACAGTGCATATGACTTCTTTGTAGTATCATATGGCAGTGACGGGTAGTACAGTACTACCTAGTGATCATAGCACCACTTCCACTTGTCATTAGTGAGTACTAAATGAAGTTAGTTAATATTATTGTACATTCATCCTTACATTATAGCTATTTCTTTGGCTATTCTTACACTCACTTCAACTAATACCACTATTACTATGACATGGACATTACCTTCATGTTACTCCTCAAGCATACAAGGGTTTTAATCAATGTCGTAGACTATGTGAACAGACTTTAGGTCTGACTATACACACTAATTTATCAATCTCATAATAACCACATACATTTACTGGTATTAATCCTGGTACTTACTGTATTGTTGGTCTTAATGGAATATATGGTAGTGACCAATATGGTTTTTGGTACTAGAATTACTAATACACTCTCATCTGGTAAAACTAGGTGTATAATCTCATAATCACAATTATTATATTGTTCTAAATTATCTACAAGCACCTACTTCATCTGTCAATAGTATCACTATTTCATCAGTTGAGACAAGGTCCATGACTGTCTCATGGGATGAGGTACCTTGCTCTGGACAGAATGGACCTATCACTGGTTACTTGCTGCTACTACACTACTAAACAACATTTCAGTGACCTGTTAACATCACTGGAGGATACAACAGACAGTACAACCTCACAACACTCACACCTTACACTAACTACACTGTGACAGTAATAGCATACAATGATGTGGGACTGGACCATCAAGTAGTGAGGTAATACAACAGACAAAAGAAGCTGGTAAGTCAGTTACTACTGATATATAATGTATTATTGATATAATGTAGAACCTGGTGTGGTATCTGGTCTAATACAAAGTGGGTACAGAAATACAAGTGATCAATATTAACCATGGAATATACCCACAGTACCAATGGTGTCATTATTGTGTATGAGATACGTTATAAAGAGTCTAACAGTAATAGTCCATACAATATGACAAATACAACCAACACACAATACACTATAGCAGGACTACTACCTAAACACTAACTAACCATTGGAGTGAGAGCATATACCAGTGTAGGACTCAGGAGAAATGGAGTGATACTCAAATCTCAACCAGTAACATACGTAGGTCTCTTGTCTGTCTTTTTACTAACTTATATCTTTTCCTTTATAGCTAGAGTTTCTGGTTTTAATTTAACCAAAAATCAGTAAGACTGCAGTACTTGCTATGTGGCAATCTATTAACTGCTCTCGAAGTCAAGCATTACACTCTCTATTATATTAGTACTAGTAAACATAAAGGACATCTGATATGGGTAATAAGACTTTCCCTACTGGTAGCAATGAAGATCTAATAGAAGGACTACAAGATAACTTAACTATTTGTTCTCACTGTTCTTAACATATGAAATAAATGGATATTGATTATGAGGGAGAGAGAACCCAACCCTTATTTCACCTGGTAAGGACATTTTAGAGAGGAAAACTGTTTAGTCTGGTATTCTTAGTAGTCCATTACACAACACAGTAGATGATAGAGTTAGATCCCTCCATAGTCATCACTTAAGTAGTCTCTCATCATAAAAATGTTCCTATTCAATTTTACTTTACTTCCAGTAAGAGTCAAGTAACTAGAACATTGAAACTACCACTTATATCATTAATACATTATATTGTACATTACTATACTTATTTTCATATTATAGGAATCATTTGCACTCCAACATCAACAGTATCAATATTAACAACATAACATCTATTATTCCAACAACAAAAGGTATGTCATTATCACTAAAATCAACTTGTATATTTTTTATTAACAACACTAACTATTACTACTTCATTATAATAATAAAATACAAGTAAACATATAATAAAAATGATATAATATATTATTAAATATTATATCAGTATATATTCCATTGATATCATTGTACATAGAACAATAGTACATGTATGATTACATGTAATATAATGTATTATTATATTGATCAATATATGTATATACAACTATAACTAATGATCATATTATATAATACATATAAATATAATGATTATATTACTATGTATTAATACTATATTATTGATTAGTTTATATTGTCATTGTATTATGTAAATAATGATTTCATTCGTCATAGGGTTGTACTCCTTATCACTATGACAACCACTAGTATGAGCACCTGTCTTTAATAATGTGCTAAATATTGTATCATCAATATCACTAGTACTATTAGGTACTACTAGTATTATTATTATAATACTAGTAAGGATTGTATTAAGAACTATATAATAGATAAAGTTTTATTGAGGTAAAATGTTATTAGATAAAGTAACTTTATTGATTATCAAAATGATTGTTTTATTTTAGTATGAAAACAAACAAATGAAGATATTGCTATGACAACCAGTGCAGCTTATAATGCTACAAAACACAGTGCTGAGTGAGTTACTAGACGACATATTATAAATTATAATATCATGTTAATAGTGAACTTGAAGAATCATTGTATTGAGGAAACTGATCAAGAACCAACTGACTCACTTCTCAAGAAGTCTGTACTTATGAGGAAGTTGAACATTGATAAAAAAAAAAAAAAAAAATCAATGAGGAAACAATGACGTATAGCAGTACTTAACAAGTTCATGTGTTATATAGATAGTTCATCTCATATACTCTTTATTAGATATTGTGTATATATTATTGTTATGGGTTCTAGTAAATATTACTAGACCCTCTGTATATATTATTTTTCAATATCTTAAATATCAGGTGTAGTCTTATCTAGATTTTGTACTTTACTTGATAACAATTAATATAACAGATATAGTAACAATAATGAAAATCTATTAAAGAAATATTTCTAAACCAAAGTAATATAATTAAAATATAATAGACTATAGAATTTTAACAAGTCCATGTGTTATACAGATAGTTTTGTGCCACATATTCAATATTAAACATTGGTACATGTTAATGTTAAGAGTTCTAGTGAATTTACCAGACCTTCTGTATGTCTTGTTTTCAAATATTTTAAAATTAGGTGAATATGTAGAATAAAAAATGAAAAATATATGTATATAAAATGGAGGTTCCTGGAAATCTATAGTTATATAAAATTGTAAGAATATAAAAAATATATGAAGTATGCAAACAGCAGTGATATTATTCTCCAATCAACTTCATAAAATAGGCTCTGGAGAAGATCTGTTTGTCCTTCAGCAGAGTGTTTTAAACTTATTATGTTCATTTTTATTAACTGATAGCAATAGTGATATGTTCCTATATCACAAACAGCTGAAACAGCTGTAATCCCTATATACCAAACACAAAATTGTTACAACCACTTATATCATTATAGATATGAGTCATCAGGAATGTTTTAAGAACTGCTTTATAGGACCTAACTGGTCTCTTAAGTTAAAAGCTGCAAATGAAGTATCAGTCTGTCCTGGAACCAAGACAAACAGCATTATTGAATTTCACATTAAAGTAAAGTGTTTCTTTGGAGGCTACCTAGACACTACTTAAAAATTATTAATATTGTAAATATTAATTGCTCCCATTCAGGGACCCAGTTCGACATCCTATTACATTTAAAAATAAGGTGTTGTTGTTATTGTTATAATTGTAAATACAAAAACTGTTCATATCACACACAGCTATATCATTAGCTGCTATAGATAAATGAATGTATGAAAAGGAATGAATGAAATGATAGGATGACTTGATTGAGTGACATGGTTACATAGATTTCCTTGCTCTACAACTATTTGGTCATTATGCATGTCTGACATGTTCTATTATAATTCTCTAGCCACAATTATTTGCTAATTAAATCTATTTGGTATAACACCTTTTACTTGTATAACTGATACTTGTTTGCTGAAAAAAAAATCTATCATCTTACTAGTCTATATATAGGTAGTGAGTGATAGATATTCCACCTCTAATATATCTATATGTCAAGTGGTTAATGATATGAGGCAAGTCATTTATATAAATAGATAGTAAAGTATTAATTAAATCAATCATGAAATAGAAATGAAAACTGTTACTACTTACAAAAAAATGATCAACAAATATGTGTTATATATAGTACACACTATAATATAAACAACATACAAACCATATAGTCATACTATTATATTAGTGCTGACATAGTATAGTATGTGGGTTCAACTTGTGAAAATCTGGTGACTTACTAAATTAAAATATTTACTATTATTGTTAAAACCTTGACAGTTATAAAAATTAATTTAAACTTAAATTTTTATAACAATACAATAACAAAATAGAGCAGTGTGAAAAACCAGTTATAAGAATATAATGAAAGAATTTATAATACACAGCAGTATTCTGCGTCAATAAAAAAATGGATGACAACAAAACAATAATTACATACACATATATGGAGTAAGGAATCAATTAGTTATTAGTTAGTTTCCATTATTGGTGTTCCATGTACTACTGGTACTATATATAGTACTGTAGAATAGAGATTAGAAGGTTGGATAGGACCAATACGGAACAGGAGTCACATCAATATATTTGAGCTGGTTTAAGTGATATCTAATATGTTAGGAAGAAATTTAAATATTGTAAATTAATGATTATAAGTGTCTACATCATAGCCACAAACTTTGTAATTCAAAGTTAGTAATAACAAGTTTAACTTCTTAAAAATGGTAATAGTGCTGAGATTAAATCTAGGTTATAATCACAATGGATATTCAATGATCCAAAAACAGTCATACTATC
Source organism: Gigantopelta aegis (assembly GCF_016097555.1). Lineage (NCBI taxonomy): Eukaryota > Metazoa > Mollusca > Gastropoda > Neomphalida > Peltospiridae > Gigantopelta > Gigantopelta aegis. The sequence continues at coordinate 17,445 of NW_024533000.1, forward strand.
CTTACATCATCATTGCAGACTGTACTCTTATTTATCTACCACACATACAATGTGGATAATTACAGTATTACTGATAAAAATCAGACAATATACAGTTTTAATTAACTTAAACGATAGACAATTTGTCAGAGAAGATTCAAGTAATTTAAGGTTAATTAACTTAATAAAAGAGTCCTTAAAATATATATATGTTAAAAAAATCTGCTTTTATATTATATAGACAAACATAGACAAAGTAGAATAAAAATAAACTTATTATAAGGTCATGAATAACAACTATATCTATAATGTTAAGACTGACACACACTTTACAGGCAGGTATATAAAAAGCCAAATAGCTAAATATATCATTCTATAGGAGTAATCTCAAATTTAGTTGTTTCATATAATAATATTACCTAAACACAAAGAATACTTAAAAGCCTAATTCTCAAGCCAGCTAATGATTATTACAACAGAAACTAATACACCTGCTATACTACTGTGAAGTGTAAATGTATTTGAATAAATAATCAGTAATAGTGGGAGTATTGTCCAAAACTATAAATGACCTTTCTATTTTAATTAACCTTATCTGATAATTCGTGACTTCTTCTCATTTTCTGGTATCCTATATATGTGACATTGAAATGAATTTATAAAATTAATTAACTTAATTTTTGGGGGTGCACTATACTGAGAACTATTACTAGTATAGCAATAATAATTACTAATACAAGTAAGATTGTATAACTATAGTTACTGTAATGAGAGTTCACAATAAGAGTATAATCAATATATAATAATAACTTTACTAATACTAATAGGTGATCTCCTTTGACAGTGACCACCATATGAACTGGATAAACAAGTGTAATATTAATGAATAACTACTATTATTACAGTTTGTACATGTTTAGTAGGTGATGGAAAAGACATACTATTAGTAGACATTGATGATGATGTTACTTGGTGGAGAGTTTTTGGAGAGAGGAATGAGAAAGAAGCAATTGACAGCTTTATTAGTCTGTTTTACATTATACTTCTAAAATATTACTTAATGAAATATTACTGTTATGTCATCATCCCTACTAATATCTTGTTATCAAAGAAGTACTAACAACAAGCTAATACTTGTTGTTAACATACAACACCATCTATTGTTCCAACATCAACAGGTCTCAGTCCCAATACTGTTAACAATATTGTTAATATTATTGTTATTATTAGAAATGTTGTATAATAATAGTAAAAATAGTATTATATTAATAGTTTTCATTACATCAGACTAACTCGAGTCAAGAGGATTATAGATTTAGTGAAGATATTGTATTATATGTTACTTACTAGTACAACTAGGAGATGGATATGTACCCTACCAACAGACCTAGTAATGGTAAGTAGTTGTTGTTAAGTGATCATTATATATATACTTCATAATAACAGGTGTACAACTGTATCTACCCTATGAGAATAGGATACTACCAGGACTTCTCAATGATATATGCTGGACAGTTCTTTAATATTGATAAGAATGATGATGTTGTAAATGATGCTTTTGGTGTCAGAGTGCTAACGATGGTTCTCATATTGGACTGTGGTATTATCCTAATGGTAATCAAGTACCTTGTTTATGGGTCATTTTATGTAGTACACACCACCTCCAATATTCTCTAAGAGGTTTACAGGTCAGATTGCACTAGCTAGAAACAAGGACTAGCAGGTTATGAAGGTCTTTACACCTGTATCATTCCTGAAGAGAATGGAGTGAACCAAACACTAGTAGTAGGATATACAGAACTGTTACTTACCATATCAATGGTTAGTGATTGAATTGATGTAGTATAAAATGATGGAACATCTCACTCTTTATATAGATGGTCCTAATGCAGACACCTCCATGCAGTTCTCTCTAATCTCCACAAGAGTTGCTAACATTCCGAGTATTTACTCTCACCTCAATGTCTCTGACGGACCTCCCACTAATGTCACTTGTACAGATGGAAGTAACCCATTCATCATTACTAGTAGTGACCTATCCCGTGTTGTAGTGAATGGACCAGGATCTATTACACAGGTGACAGTGACATTGAGGATGAGACAGGGTGGTACTTACAAATGTACTGTCTCAATGCCAGTAGTAACTAATGGTCCTACTGCTAAATCAACCTATTACTAATCAAACAGGGTCCAAATGCTAACAAATAGTAGTAGTACATCACAGCCTATAACAGGTTAGTAAAATCATGAATAAGATGGTGCCATATTCTCTCTCTCAATGCTACAGTTGCCTGATACTCCTACTGGTCTGTACTGCTACAAGATTGAACACAGGTCTGACTCATGTACAACTCTCCTGGTCATCTTGTGTCTGGAGTCTGCTTATGAGGTGTTCTATCAACTCAGTAATGGTAGTAGTTCTGTTTATGAGTGCAGGAAACTACCACTAACACAATGTTGAATATAACCATCAGGACTGAGTTTATACAGTACATATAACTTCTTTGTAGTATCATATGGCAGTGAGGGTAGTACAGTACTACCTAGTAATATAGCAACAATTTGTCATTAGGTTAGTACTAAATGAAGTTAGTTAATATTATTATACATTCATCATTATATTTTAGCTATCCCTTGGCCAATCTGACACTCACTTCAACTAATACCACTATTACAATGACATGGACATTACCTTCATTTATTCCTCAAACATACAAGGGTTTTAATCAATGTCATAGACTATGTGAACAGACTTTAGGTCCCACTATACTACTAATTTATCAATCTCATCACCATATATATTTACTGTATTGATCCTGGTACTTACTGTATTGTTGGTCTTAATGGAATACATGGTAATGACCAATATGGTCTGGTACTAGAATTACTAATACACTCTCATCTGGTAAACTATGTTATATTTTCATAATTACAATTATTTTATTGTTCTCACATAATCTACAGTACCCACTTCATCTGTCAGTAATATCATTATATCATCAGTTGAGGCAAGGTCATGACTATATCATGGGATGAGGTACCTTGCTCTGGACAGAATGGACCCATCACTGGTTACTTGCTCTACTACACTAATCAACATTCAGTGACACTGTTAACATCATGGAGGAGACAACAGACAGTACAACCTCACAACACTCACACCTTACACTAACTACACTGTGACAGTAATAGCATATAATAATAAGCGCCTGGTATTGGGACCAGCAAGTAGTGAGGTAATACAACAGACAGAAGAACCTGGGTAAATAAAACTTACTACTGATATATATGTATTATTGATATACCGTAGAACCCGGTGTTGTATCTGGTCTAATAAAAAGTGATACAGAAATACAAGTGATCAACATTACATGGAATATACCCCAGTACCCAATGGTATCATTATCATGTATGAGATACGTTTATAGAGAGTCTAACAGTAATGGTCCATACAATATAACTAATACAACCAACACTCAATACAGTATAGGAGGACTACTGCCTAACACTTACTATACCATTGGAGTGAGAGCATATACCAATGTAGGACCAGGAGAATGGAGTGATATTAAAATCTCTACCAGTAACATACGTAGGTCTCTTGTCTGTCTTTTCAATAACTCATATCTTTTTCCTCTATAGCTACAGTTTCTAGTTTTAATATAACAAACAAAAATCAGTAACATTGCAGTACTTGCTATGTGGCAACCTATTACTGCTCCAGAAGTCAAGTATTACACTCTCTATTATATTAGTACAGTAACATAAAGGACTGTCTGATATGGGTAATAAGACCTTCCATACTGGTAGCAGTGAAGGTGTAATAGGAAGGACTACATGATAACTTAAACTATTTGTTCTCACTTTCTGTAACATATGAAATAATGGAATTGATTATGAGGGAGAGAAAACCCGACCTATCCCACCTGGTAAGACATTTTTTAGAGAGGAAGCTATTTTGCTGGTCTTTAGTAGTCCATTATACAACATAGTAGATGATAGAGTTAGGTTCATTCCAATAATCAAATCTCCATAAACAGTCTCCATTATGTTACTCAGTTTTACTTAACCTTTAGTAATAGTCAATTAACTAAGCCACGTAAATACCACTTATTCTGTTAATATTAATACATTATATTGTAGATTACCATCCTATTATTTATAATATAGGAATCATTTTAACTCCAACAACAACAGGTATGTTATTATCACTAAAATCAACTTGTACATTTTCATTAACAACACTAACTATTACTACTTTATTATCAATAATTAACACAAGTAAACTATTATAATAAAATGATATAATGATATTATTAAACTATATATCAGTATATATTCTATTGATATCATTGTACATATAACAATAGGTACATGTATTATTACATGTAATATAATGTATTATTATATTGATCATATATTTATATACAACTATAACTAATGATCATATTATATAATACATTATAGATATAATGATTATATATATGTACTAGTACTATATTATTGGTTATGTTATATTGTCCTTGTATTATGTAATAATGATGTCATTCTTCTGTAGAGGTACTCCTATTATCACTATGACAACCACTAATACTGAGCACCTTCTTCTACTAATGTACTAATTATTGTATCATCAATATCACTAGTACTATTAGTTATTGCTGCATTATTATTATAATACTAGTACGGATTGTATTAAGACTATATTAATAAGATAAAGTTATTGAGGGTATATGTTATTAGATAAAGTAACTTTATTGATTATAAAATGATTGTTTTATTTAGTATGAAAACAACATATGAAGATATTGCTATGACAACCAGTTCAGCTTATAATGCTAACAAAAGCAAATGCTAAGTGAGTTACTAGGAGACATATTGCAAATTATAATATCATGTTAATAGTGAACTTGAAGAAGCATTGTATGAGACAACTGATCAAGAATCAACTGAACTCACTTCTCAACAAGTCTGTACTTATGAGAAAATTGAACATTGAATCAATGAGGAAATACTGTACTTAACATGTCCATGTGTTATATAGATAGTTCATGTCATATACTCTGTATTAGACATTGTGGATATATTATTGTTAAGGGTTGTAGTAAATATTTACTAGACCCTCTGTATATTTTAGTTTTCAAATATCTTAAATAACAGGTGTAGTCTTATCTAGATTTTGTAATTTTACTTGATAACAATTAATATTAGCAGATATAGTAACAATAAATGAAGTCTATTAAAGAAATACTGTTTATATTATTGTTATTAGTAGTAGTAGTGTTGATATAATAATAGTAAAATAGCATTATTTGTTAAGAGCTCATTATATCAGACTAGTTCTGTCACAGATAATGATGGAGTTAGTGAAAATCTTATGTTATATGTTATTACTAGTACAACTAAGGATGGATATGTACCTACCAACAGACCTAGTAATGGTAAGTAGTTGTTGTTAGAGTGATCATTAATATATACTTCATAATAACAGGTGTACAACTGTATCTACCCTATGAGAATAGGATAATACCAGACTTCTCAATGATATATGCTGGACAGTTTTATGATGGTGATCGGGATGGTGATGGTGTTACTGATGCTTTGTGGTGTCAGAGTGCTAATAATGGTTCTAATATTGGACTATGGTATTATCCTAATGATACTCAAGTACCTTTGTTTAGTAATCAAAGTCCAATATTCTCTAAGAGGTTCACAGGTCAGATTGCATTAAATAGAAAGTTTGGAATATCAGACTATCAAGGGTCTGTACACCTGTATCATTCCTGATGAGAATGGAGTGAACCAACACCTAGTGGTAGGAGCATACACAAATTATGTTTACAGTATAATGGTCAGTGACTGAATTCATGCAGTAATAAATGATGATATATCTCACTCTTATAAAGTTGGTCTGATGCAGATTTCTCCATGCTGTTCTCTCTCATCTCCACAAGAGATGCTAACCCTCCAGTCTTCACTCTCACCTTTAATATCTCTAATGGACCTCCCACTGATGTCACTTGTACAGATGGAAGTAATCCATTTACCATTGCTAGTGGTGACCTATCTCGTGTTGTAGCGGATGGACCAGAATCTATTACACAGGTAACAGTGACAGTGAGGATGAGACAGGCTGGTACTTACCAGTGTACTGTCTCCAATGCCAGAGTAACTAATGGTCCTATCACTAATCAAACTGGTCAAATGCTACAAATAGTAGTAGTACATCACAACCTATAACAGGTTAGTAAATCATTGAGTAGGATGGTATATTTATTATCTATCTGTTACAGTTGCTGGTATTCCTATTAATCTGACTGCTACAAGATTGAACACAAGTATGACTCATATACAACTCTCCTGGTCAATTGTATCAGGGGTAGCTGGTTATGAAGTGTTCTATCAAGTCAGTAATGGTAGTGGTTCTGTTATGAGTGCAGGAATTACAACTAACACAATGTTGAATATAACATCAGGACTGAGTTTATACAGTACATATAACTTCTTTGTAGTATCATATGGCAGTGAGGGTAGTACAGTACTACCTAGTGATCATAGCAACAATTTGTCATTAGGTGAGAACTTAATGAAGTTAGTTAATATTATTGTACATTCATCCTTACATTTTAGCTATCCCTTTGGCAATCTGATACTCACTTCAACTAATACCACTATAACTATGACATGGACACTACCTTCATTTATTCCTCAAACATATAAGGGTTTTAATCAATGTCCCACTATACACAGTAATTTATCCATCTCATCACCACATACATTTACTGGTATTGATCCTGGTACTTACTGTATTGTTGGTCTTAATGGAATATATGATATTGACCAATATTTTCTTGGTACTGAAATTACCACTACATTGTCATCTGGTAACTATGTAATATTCTCATATTCCACAATTAATATATTGTTCTCTCATTATCCATAGCACCCACTTCATTTGTCAGTAATATCACTATATCATCAGTTGAGACAAGGTCCATGACTGTCTCATGGGGTGAGGTACCTTGCTCTGAACAGAATGGACCCATCACTGGTTACTTGCTCTACTATACTACACAACATTCAGTGACACTGTTAACATCACTGGAGGGGACAACAGGCAGTACACCTCACAACACTCACACCTTACACTAACTACACACGTGACAGTAATAGCATACAATGATGGTGGGATTGGACCAGCAAGTAGTGAGGTAATACAACAGACAGGAGAAGAAAGTAAGTCATTTGTTAATACTAGTAATATCTTAATTATTGATATACTATAGAACCTGGTGTGGTATCTGGTCTAATACAAAGTGGTATAGAGATACAAGTGATCAACATTACATGGAATATACCCACAGTACCCAATGGTATCATTATCATGTATGAGATACATTATAGAGAGTCTACAGTAATTGTCCATACAACATGACTAATACAACCAACACACTGTACAGTATAGGAGGACTACTACCTAACACTAACTATATCATTGGAGTGAGAGCATATACCAATGTAGGACCAGGAAAATGGAGTGATACTCGAATCTTTACCAGTAACATACGTAGGTCTATTGTTTGTCTTTTCAATAAGTTATATCATTTCCTTCATAGCTAGAGTTTCTGGTTTTAATATAACAAAAATCAATAATGCTATAGTACTTGCTATGTGGCAACCTATTACAGTTCAACAAGTCAAGCATTATACTGTCTATTATACTAGTATTAGTAAATGTAATAGACAGTATGATATGGGTAACAAGACCTTTCCTGCTGTTAGCAGTGAAGGTGTAATAGGAGGACTACAAGATAACTTAAACTATTTGTTCTCACTTTCTGTAACATATGAAATAAATGGAGTTGATTATGAGGGAGAGAGAACACAACCTATCTCACCTGGTAAGATATTATTTAGAGAGGAAGCTACTTAGCTGGTCTTTTCAGTAGTCCATTATACAGAATAGTAGATAATAGAGTTAGATTCACTCCAATAGCCATATATCACTTAAGTAGTTTCTTATCAAAAAATGTTCGTACTCGGTTTTACTAAACTTTAGTAACAATTAAGTAACTAGAACATTGAACTATCACTTATATCATTAATATTAATACAGTATATGTAGATACTATCCTAATTGTTTATATTATATTAATCATTTGTATTCCAACAACAACAAAGGTATGTTATCATTGATAAAATACTCTTGTATATTTTCATTAACAAACACTAACTATTACTACTTCATTATCAATAAATAAATACAAGTAAACTATTATAATAAAATGGTATAATGATATTATTAAACTATATATCAGTATATATACCATTGATATCATTGTACATATAACAATAGTACATGTATTATTACATGTAATATAATGTATTATTATATTGATCATATATTTATATACAACTATAACTAATGATCATATTATATAATACATATAGATTATAATGATTATATTATATGTACTAATACTATATTATTGGTTATGTTATATTGTCATTGTATTATGTAATAATGATGTCGTTCTTCTATAGAGTGTACTCCTATTATCACTATGACAACTACTAGTACTGAACACCTGTCTTTTACTAATGGACAAACTGTTGGTTTATCAATATCACTAGTACTATTAGTTATTACTAGTATTATTATTATAATACTAGTACTGGTTGTAGTAAGACAATATAATAAGATAAAGTTATTGAGAGTATATATATCATTGGATAAAGTAACTTTATTTATTATTATAACAATTTTTTTATATAGTATGAAAACAACAAATGAACAAATTGCTATGACAACCAGTTTAGCTTACAATGCTACAAAAACAAGTCCTAAGTGAGTTACTAAAAGACATATTATAAATTATAATATCATGTTAATAGTGAACTTGAAGAAACATTGTATGAGGAAACTAATCAAGAACCAATTGAACACACTTCTCAAGAAGTCTGTGCTTATGAGGAAATTGAACATTGAACCAATGAGGATATATTGTACATTAGTGCTTAGCAAGTCCATGTGTTATATAATATTTCATGTCATATACTCAATACTAGACATTGTGTATATATTATTGTTAAGGCTTCTAGTGAATATTTTCTCAATATTAGACATTGTGTATATATTATGTAAAGGTTCTAGTAAATATTTACTAGACCCTCTGTATATTTAATTTTCAAATATTTTAAATATCAGTTGTAGTCTTATCTAGATTTTGTAACTTTACTTGATAACAATTAATATTAGCAGATATAGTACAATAAATGAAGTCTATTAAAGAAATATTTCTAACCTAAGTAATTATAATTATAAATATAATAGATTATAGTATTTTAATAGAGCTCAATATCAGAGGTAATTAGTATATAATATATTATAATACTATAATGTACTTCATTATATAATAGGCATCTAATGATCTAAAACTATAATGGAACAAATTTGACACTATATATGACATCATCACAATTTTGTTTATTATAAAATAACTATTAATAACTATAAATAACTATTAATAACTGTTCCTGTTTATACTTTAAACTATAACAATAATATTTTGTTACTTAATAACTTGTAATGATAATTTTAGTATTAATAACTGACTACATCAGTACTAAATCTATTTAGAGAAATTTAAACGTACATGAGAATATAATCAACAGTGACTTCATTACATATGTCTTCCATTATTTATTGTGATGTATATAGTTTATTATATACTCCCAGTACCAATGGTAGTATTAGTATAGAGCTACTTATTGTAATATGGAATATACCCACAGTACCAATAATAGTATAGTATAGATCTACTTAGTGTAACATTGAATATACTCCCAGTACAATAATAGTATTAGTATAGTCCTACTTAGTGTAACATTGAATATACTCACATTACTAATAATAGTATTAGTAAAGACCTACTTAGTGTAACATTATATATACTCCCAGTACCAATAATAGTATTAGTATAGTTCTACTTAGTGTAACATTGAATATACTCACATTACTAATAATAGTATTAGTAAAGACCTACTTAGTGTAACATTATATATACTCCCAGTACCAATAATAGTATTAGTATAGATCTACTTAGTGTAACATTGAATATACTCACATTACTAATAATAGTATTAGTAAAGACCTACTTAGTGTAACATTATATATACTCCAGTACCAATAATAGTATTAGTATAGTCCTACTTAGTGTAACATTGAATATACTCACATTACTAATAATAGTATTAGTAAAGACCTACTTATATATACTCCCAGTACCAATAATAGTATTAGTATAGTCCTACTTAGTGTAACATTGAATATACTCACATTACTAATAATAGTATTAGTAAAAGACCTACTTAGTGTAACATTATATATACTCCCAGTACCAATAATAGTATTAGTATAGATCTACTTAGTGTAACATTATATATACTCCCCAGTACCAATAATAGTATTAGTATAGTTCTACTTAGTGTAACATTGAATATACTCACATTACTAATAATAGTATTAGTAAGACCTACTTAGTGTAACATTATATATACTCCCAGTACCAATAATAGTATTAGTATAGTCCTACTTAGTGTAACATTGAATATACTACATTACTAATAATAGTAGTAGTAAAGACCTACTTAGTGTAACATTATATATACTCCAGTACCAATAATAGTATTAGTATAAACTTACTTAATGTAACATTGAATATACTCACAGTACCAATAATAGTATTAGTATAGTTCTACTTAGTGTAACATTGAATATATTCACAGTACTAATAATAGTATTAGTAAAGACCTACTTAATGTAACATATATATACTCCCAGTACCAATAATAGTATTAGTATAAACCTACTTAGTGTAACATTGAATATACTCACAGTACCAATAATAGTATTAGTATAGACTCACTCAGTGTAACACTGAAAGTACCTACATTACTAATAATAGTCATGTGTTTACCATAATTAAGGAATGAGAAGGTTCCAGAAGTCTTATGCATTTTATAAGTCACCAGACATTACTATATAATATACAAACTTGGAGGAGAGTTTGCTCACAGTAAACTCAATTGTACTAATGGAATACAGTAAGATAAATATAATACTAATAGTTTATAGTAAAATCTATGGTATAATACATGTCACTTTTGGTAGGATTAAACTGTTTGCAATATCAATACCTTCATGACTTATTTCAGGTGATCGATCACACACTACTTTAATGTATCCAATTGTTAAGTATATAGTAATTGAACTGTCCCTCATGAAGGAAATGGAATCAATCATGCATTAGGTTTGTCAATAAGTGGTATAACTTTGTCAGTCTCTTATATCTTCATATAGCTATAATAATAACTGCATTCAATAGAGTCCATTATAGAATTTAAGATTTCCATATTTATAATAAAAGGACATCACATGACTATACTTATTTAACAAATTGGGATGGGCAAATAAAATTGTTTACTTAACTATAGTGATGTGATATACTTTTATTATCACATATAGTATTCAACTTACTATTCACTTTATATATAGATACACTTTTTGATGTTGATATATCAGGAAAGAGAAGGTGAATCAAATATCCTCTTATATACACATAGCTAGGGTGAATACAGGGCATTGTGAGAGCAAGCCTAAATTTCATCACACCCTGTTGTATTTAGTATACATTTTAGAATATTGGCATGCATGTATGTCATTTATTAATGCAATTATGAAGGATCAAGTCTAAAAGTAGTTATATCTAATATGTGATATGTAATTTACCAGTATATGTCCACTAGTAGTATATTAGATATATCAGTAATATTACCAGTATATATCCACTAGTAGTATATTAGATATATTAGTAATATTACCAGTATATATCCACTGGTAGTATATTAGATATATCAGTAATATTACCAGTATATATCCACTGGTAGTATATTAGATATATCAGTAATATTACCAGTATATATCCACTGGTAGTATATTAGATATATCAGTAATATTACCAGTATATATCCACTGGTAGTATATTAGATATATCAGTAATATTACCAGTACATGTTCACTGGTAGTATATTAGATATATAGTAATATTACAGTATATATCCACTAGTAGTATATTAGATATATCAGTAATATTACCTTTATATGTCCACTGGTAGTATATTAGATATATCAGTAATATTACCAGTATATGTCCACTGGTAGTATATTAGATATATCAGTAATATTACCAGTATATGTCCACTGGTAGTATATTAGATATATCAGTAATATTACCAGTACATGTTCACTGGTAGTATATTAGATATATCAGTAATATTACCAGTATATATCCACTAGTAGTATATTAGATATATCAGTAATATTACCTTTATATGTCCCATGGTAGTATATTAGATATATCAGTAATATTACCAGTATATGTCCACTGGTAGTATATTAGATATATCAGTAATATTACCAGTATATGTCCACTGGTAGTATATTAGATATATCAGTAATATTACTGGTATATGTCCACTGGTAGTATGTTAGATATATAAGTAATATTACCAGTATATGTCCACTAGTAGTATATTAGATATATCAGTATATTACCAGTATATATCCACTGGTAGTATATTAGATATATCAGTAATATTAACAGTTATATGTCCACTGGTACTATATGTCCAATTTTTTTAATTAAAAGGTGTCAAGATATAACTATAATCATTAATAAAATTGTAATGAATATTTTTTTATTAAGACACATTATATACCATATATTCATGTGCCAGATCAAACACATGAATCTATTTCCTATATTGTTTTTCTGGTTATGACATTGCTTTGTAAGCACTTTACAAGATATGAGATGTTGCCATATTTATTATAGGTGGAGAGTCCACTCACTGTCAGCAAACTTATTTGTAGCAATGGAGTACCAGTAAGCTAAATATAATAGTATATAGTAATATCTCTCGTATAGATTACCTTTTGACATTCTGTTTGGGTTATATATCATAATACCACTATTAGGTCAAAATACAGGTCAGTATTAAGTTTGTAAACATGTATTTATGTAGACCAGTAATATATAGGATTTATACCTTCTTATGTATTGTATGTTAAGTACATCTTATATGTCACAGATCTAAAGCCTATGTTATTGCCTGAAGTGGCTACTACTTATCTTGGAGGAAGTGTCACTTTTATATGTACTAAAGCTGATATCTCTATGGAGACAGCATGGAAAACAGATTTATTACCAGTAAATTATGAAATAACTAATTACATCAATGACACACTGGACAGTGGTGTTAAATATAATGACTCTTTTGTTTGGTGTGTATCAAGATATCCAAATAAACCTGGAACACTACATGTTAGTAATCCAGGGAAAAGTCTCATACAGGGTAAGTACAGTGACTTTCAGTATACATACATACATACATACATTAATTATATATATATAATTATATATATATATATATATATATATAATTATATATATATATATATAAATATATATATATATATATCTTTAAATCATATATATATATGTTTTAAAGGTTCCATTAAGTTTTAATATCACTCAAAATTACATACAATTTAACTTCCTGTGGTGTAGTGATCCTATTGACATTGAAAATTATCTATGCAGTCTTGATGGTGGTAGAGTGTCAATATGATCCAGCTGTTTATTTACAAGACATTACTGTATTTGCTATAGTATCAACAACACTGTTCGTCAGTAACACCAGAGCCAAGTGAGTTTAGTATTATGTTACATCTTTATATTACTAATATGTTTAATAGTTATAGTGACAAACATTTCAGACAACTTATTTCCAGCCGGAGCTATTGTTGGAATAGTTATAGGAATTATAAGTTCTTTTATTTCTATTGTCATTGTGGTTGTTATTGGTAAGTCAAACTAAATTTTGAATATTACATTAGAATAATTTTCGTAAAAGGATTTATATATTGCAGAATATTATATTGGAGGTCTGGGAATAATAGTGTATGTAGTTTAATAATCAATTCAATGATTTTATTTTTCATTCACCAGAAACTAATGGGAAGATCAAGAATTAATCCAGGTATGGATTGTCAAATTATACTATAGAACTATTTTGAAAAGTTTATTATTATCTTATTAATTGTCAGTAGTCAAGGAGATAAAAAAACACATACAAACAACATAGGTACTTACACATTGTGTCATTTCTTCCATAAACTAACTCAAATCTTTTCAAGGATGAAGTATCTCATCTTTAGCAGTAGAAATATTCGTTGGATTGTTTATTTATTGTTGTAATAATAGTTTTTACAATCATTAAAATAACAATCACTTAAACAACATCAGAGAAGACAAGAAAAGATATGGAGTACAGTAACCATATTAGTCTATTGATCTTTATTATATCCTTATGTCTGCTAAAACTAGTTACTCTTGAAAACTCTTCAGGACTACTAACAGTTGTAACAAGATCACAGAATGTATCACTTATATATATATATAAATTGACATTTAAGTTATTATTATTTTGTTACATCTCTTGTATTGACTATAAATGTCACAACATGTTACTAGTTAACTGATACAATTAACATTGTTTAACCTAGATGATGTCATATTACAATATATTATATAATATATTATATATCATTTCTATAGTTTTTTTACACAACAACAACTATATCAATGAACTGCTATAGATAAAGAATGAATAAAAGAATGAATAAAATAGATGGATGAGTTGATTAAGTCACATGTTTAAAAAGATTTCCTTGCTCTCTACAAACTATTTGGTCATTAGGTATGTCTGATATGTTCTATTATATTCTCTAGTGACAATATAGCTACAATTATTTGTTAGTTAATAGGGTTATCCTCTGATCCTCAGACCTTTTATTTGTTATAACTGACATAAAAATAATTTCTGTAAACTAATACAACTGCTTATTCAAAAAAATTATGTCATCTTACTAATCTATAGGTATATAGTGATATTCCACCTTCTAATACACAACATTACACACATATAGTCAAGTACTATGATATTAGTGCTGAGTCTGCTGACATAGTTTAGTATCAGGTTACTAGATTCAAGTTTGTGTAAAACATCTGGTAACTTCTATATGAATACATTTACTATTATTGTTTAGATTTGACAATTATTAAAGTAATTTTATCTAAAAATATAATAAAATACAATAACAATCTAGAACAGTGTAAAAAACCAGTTGTAAAAACATAATGAATGATTATATAATATATAGCAATATGTCTGTAATAAAATAATCACTGCATAACAACAGAGCAATAATTACATACACATATATAGAGTAAGGAACTAGTCAGTTAGTTAGTTAGTTTCCATTACTGATGTCACATGTACTATTGTACTATATGGTACTGTAGAATAGAGATTAGAAGCTGGGATAGAACCATTAGGAACAGGAGTCACATCAGTATATTTGAGTTGATTAAGTGATATCTAATATGTAGGAAGAAATTAATACTGTAAATTAATGATTATAAGTGTCTACGCTAATACCACACAACTTTGTAATTCAAAGTTAATAACAAAACTTAACTTATAAAAACTACTAACAGTGAAGATTAAACATATGGTATAGTCACAGACTATACTCCTGTTTTATCTATACCATTTTGTCTCCTCGGGTTGTGAATAATTAGAGTATTATGGAAAAATTAAACAATGTACAGTTTAAATTCACTCATCAGACAAAATTTTTAGAGAATATTCAGGTAATTTAAGGATTAGTAAACATAATAAAAGAGTATATCTAACTCTTTAAAATGATATATGTAAACAATCTTCTTTTCTATGGAGTTATATAGTTTTATTTTAATAAACAAAACAAAACACAGATAAATAAACTCTTTATTGATTCATGTATAACAACTATATCTATAATGTTAAGACTGACACATATTGAATGAATGATTTAAAAAGTCAAATGACTAAATATATCATTCTAGTAAATCTCAAATTTAGTTTTTTTTTCATATAATAATATTACCTAAAACACAAAGGATACTTAAAAGCCTAATTTTCAACAGGTAATGATTTCATATGTTATTACAACACGAATCTAATACACCTGCTATACTACTCTGGAATGTAAGTGTATTTAAATGAATAATCAGTAACAATAGGAAGTGCTGTCCTAGAACTATCATTGCACATACTCTTTATATCAATTAACCTTATTTGTTGATTCTGACTTCTTCTCATCTTCTAGTATTGATTTGTCTATATAGTGACATTGAAATGAATTTATAAAATTAATCAACTTACGATATTTATGGTGTACTATACATATGACTATTACTAGTATAGTAATAATAATAATACTAATACAAGTAAGATTGTAATAACTATAGTGACTGTAAATGAGAGTTCACAATAAGAATATAATCAATAATAATAATAATAACTTACTAATACTAATTAGATGATCTCCTTTGTCAGTAACCACTATAGTATAAACTAGATAAACAAATTGTGTGATATTAATAATTAACTTACTATTATCACACTCTGTACATAATATAGTAGATAATGGAGAGTTACTATTAGTAGTCATTGATGATGGTGTATTTGGTGTGGAGGTTGAATAGGGAATGGGAGAGACTCCAGTAACTAATTGATTAATATAATAAATATAATTATGATGATATTAATAACACTTACTATTATTACAGTTTGTACATAGTGTAGTAGGTGATGGAGATGACATACTATTAGTAGACATTGATAATGATATACTTGATGTGGAGGTTGGAGAGGGAATGGGAAGCAAGACATTTACAAATTGATTAGTCAGTTTTACAGCATACTCAGTAGTATATGGTATGTTGTTATAATCCATATAATAAAATGTCACATTATAGTTACTGGTATATATTCCTGTCACACATTTACTAGCAGTACTGGTATCTACTGATGTTCTCACTATGGTAATATTACCACTGTAGTAGTCTGTTATAAGTGAGTTATATTCAATATAACATCCTTGTGACTGACTACCCTCAAGAAAATAACAAGTAAAACAAACTTGTCCAGACTCCTCTGTTAAACTGCCATTTTGTACATCAAATGTAGCTTATGAAAAATGTAAATAACAAATAAAGTAATTATATTAACTTACAAATTAGTTTAGTTGGTAAGCTATCATTTAAAAAGTTGTTATTACCATATATTAGAGTTAAAGACACAGTCAGCTTTTGTCTTCCATTTGTACCAATATTTATATTCCTTTAAATTTATTATCAACAATATCAGTAACTGTTCCAGTATATGTTAATATAGTTCCATTACTGGTAGTTAGTTTGAGAGATATTAATGATGGCTTTATAGAATATGTAGTCTAAGAGAGAAAATGAATCTGAAATAACTTAGGTTATGACATACCTCTATAATACAGCTGATCAAATAAGAACCATTTGATAACTTTTTAGTAGTCATATTATAGGAAGTAATTTCATCTATATAGTTAATGAAGAGAGATTGAATATAACTACATCACTTACCTTCTGGTACTACAACTGATGTGGTACTTATCTCTCCTTCTCCAGCTGAGTTATTACCAGCTGCACTAATTGTATATGCATATATATCCAAATTGACTGGGACAGTAGTTGTACTGCCATGTTGTAGAAGATGTAGTGTTCTGTGTAACTAGTTCTCTTTCATAAGTAACATTGATGATATAATCAGGTATGGATACCAGAGAAAAGGGAGGAGACCAGGAACAGTTTATATAATGATTTTGTACATGACAAGTCAAGTTGTTGACAGCAGCTAGTTTACCTAAAGAATAGGAGATATAATGATATATATCAGAGAGTGTGTTACCTTGTATTCTCAGAGTAGATTGACTGAAGTTGAAATATCCTTTTATTATCAACCAAATCCTGCAGCAATACATCTCACTACTGTATTGTTATATTGAGGATATCCAGGTATAGTCAGATTAGACTGTTGTGATCCATCTTTGTTTGTAATAATATCAAGTTGTATAATAATATTATTAGTTGAAATTGTTCCATTAACATTCCAAGTAATACTCACACCAGTATGATTTACTGAACATTGGTAATGTGCTAGTTGATAAACTTCAATGTTAGAAGATGGAGTAAATATGAACTTAACACCTATATAACGAAGAATTTTAAGTAATTACAAATAATTAAATTGTAAAACTTCACTCACTGGAACACAATCTAACCACAACAAAGAAGACAGAGACTATGACTTGCATTTTAATCCTACATTCATATAAAGATCACATTAAGGTATATCTAATATAATTTAGAGACTTCTAATTGATGATAAGTTTGTACTATATTGTTTATCAAGTTTGGAGCATACCAAAAAATTGTGAAATATTTTTTAACTACAAAAAATGTTTGTTCTCATATGTCATATGATGGATACTTTCTTAAGTTTTAATCTTAATGGATTTGATAGAAAATTAATTGAAGTCCTAGAGCCACGTGATTTATAGAAGGCTGTTGGACTAACAAAACCTTCACTTATGCAATCTTGTGTAAATTCATAGTAATGAGTAGTTTTCGGTCTAAATTGTGTGGTTGTTCCGTTAATTTCAGACTCTATAATAACAAATCAATAACAAATATAGATTCAGTAATAACTTGTAACTAACCAATCAACCTATAAACTAATTTCCGTTAAACGAACTACACTTTTAACCAAAAATCACGACTATAAATAGCTATTAATTAATTATAATAATTTATTTTTGCTAACCTGAACTCGAGTCAACACCCAGAAAGACCGCTTCACTAAGAACTCGAAGGGACGCAGCTAGCAAGTTAAAAACAATTATTTTACTATTAATAGAACTTAAAACTCAAATGTGCATGCTGGCCTCGTTAGTAAATTACGTATCATAACTTGTGGTTCAAGATCAATATTTCCCAGAATATTAAAATTAAGCTAGCATAATTATTATAAGAGTTTATATTAGCCTCAAAATGCCAACTTCTCAAAATATTTGTCAACTCACAAAGCTACTTTGATCTATACAGTGATTTACAAGGTTATAACAGTTTGTTGGAATATACATTGTCCTTATAGAGCTATAGGTTTTTGAAACTTTCAGTGACTGACAGTGTCACTAAGACTCAGTGGCACTATTGGTCACTGAAACTCTGATGGCCTACTTTCAGTGACTGACAGTGTCACCAAGACTCAGTGACACTAGTAGTCACTGAAACTCTGATGGCCTGAAGATATAGGAGTTTAGGGTTGAGTATGTAATAACAGAAATTGTTCCCTTAACCCTAGACTCAAAACCTTAAACTCTTAAGTGTAAGCCTAATATCATCAGGATCATATGGATGGCCATGCCCATTCCAAATAATTGATTACAAAATTGATTGCAAAATCAATTGTGAATTGGTTTAAGAATCTCAGTATCAATATCTTTGTCCTTTAGGGTACTCCATAGAGAGTTAATATTATGAGAGTTGACAATTGAAACTCTGAGACCAAATCTTTAATAATTTAAAGTCAGGTGTTTCCATTTTGAATCTAGCCCATCCCTAAATGTTAATATAAGTGTATTAAGTTCTGTATTGTGTATCTCACATGTAGTGTTAAAACAAACTGTCACTCTCTCTATAATAACTACAGACACATGATATTCAAGGAAGATAAAGTTCCAGGTATCTAGTGTCCTCAGTCCTGGTACAATAAATTCATAACTCAAAAGCCACAGCTGTCTTGAGGTGAAAAGATTGTGACCCTAGGGTGCAAGTACAGTTAAAGAATGCAAATTACAATTGTAAACATGATAGTGAAGTGACCTTAAGGTCACCTGATACACATGTAAGTCCCTTGTTATCTGACTATACTACAAGCAGCTGTGTATACCTGATATTTGTGTGTGATCATTATAGTTGTGTCAGTAATAATATTTACACTCACTACTTCATGGTGTGATACATGGGTGGTTTGGCAAGATAAACTGTTTTCAGTTTCGATATCTTCATGACTTCTCGATACACCACTCCCTATAGAGTTTGGTACAATATTATATATATTAATTGAACTAACCCCTCCCTCATCAAGAAATGGAATTATTTGAGATTGTCAATCTTTTATGATTTCATACAAACTATACTAATTTACATCAGATACAATCAATTATAAGATTTCCATATTGAATCTGACCCACCCCCCAATTTTTATATAAGTGTAGTCATTGGTTGTACCTGTATTGTATTCATACACACAGTGCTGGATATAACACAATTATTCCCTTTTACCTCACTGTAATATCTACAGATGCATCTTTTTGATATTAATATACCAGGAAAGAGAAGGCTATGGAAATCAAATGTCCTCTTTGCGCACACATATTATAATTATGATGGTGTACAATATGCTAGCTGCTCATATATATTGTGTTGAAATGAAGCAGTAAATAGATTTGTGTAATAGATTAGTTCAATTACAGGGACATCCTCATTGTAATACAGTCATCATTAGATTTGTTTTATAATAGTCATTTGTTCATTCTTGAGATTTTAAAGTTGCAATATCATTGTATTAATTATGGTTCATATTAACATCATATTAATTATAGTACAAAGTATTTATCATTAAACTAGTCATTTACTTTGCCATAATATTGTAACGCAATACTGTTCTGTTAGATTCCATATTAGTAAGTCTGGCTATCCAAAATAATATAATCATATTTATAGTACATTTATAGTTAAGTTTCTTTTAACTATATACCCTCTTATTAGATATGCCAGATGAGGTAAGTTCCAAAAGTCTGATGTCCTTAACTGGGATAGAATTACTTTTTCTATTAGATATCTCCCAGATGATGGTCAGTGGATTGACTAGTAAGTAATCTGATGTCCTTAATTTACTCCTAGCCCTGTACTTATACTTATAGTATGTAAATATATTGTACATTGTTTATTGTCTACTGGGTGTGGTTACTAATAAAATGATCCCAAACATGATTGGACTGTGGATTTACAAAAACTGCTTGATTATAATTTGATTATCAGTAAAGGTATATTATATTCAGTAATATTCCTCAGGCAGTCCCTGTAGTATATTAGATAGGATCACTTAATACTTATTTAAAAGTATGTGTCCCACTGGTAGTATATTAGATATATCAGTAATTGTACCAGTATATGTCCACTGGTACTATATGTAGATATATCAGTAATATTACCGGTAGTGAGCTGGTATAGTATGAGATATATCAGTTAATATTACCATTCTGGTAGTTTTAGATATATGTATATTACTAGAACATGTCCTCTGGTAGTATATTGATATCAGTAATATTACCAGATATGTCACTGGTAGTAAGGTATATTAGATATATCATGTAAGTATATTATCAGTAATATACCCAGTATATGTCCACTGGTAGTATATTAGATATATCAGTAATATTACCAGTATATGTCCACCTGGTAGTATATTAGATATATCAGTAATATTACCAGTATATGTCTATTGGTAGTATATTAGATATATCAGTAATATTACCAGTATATGTCCACTGGTAGTATATTAGATATATCAGTAACATTACCGTATATGCCCACTGGTAGTAAGTATATTAGATATATCAGTAATATATCAGAACATGTCCTCTGGTAGTATATTAGATTAGATATATCAGTAATAGTACAGATATTATGCTGGTAGTATATTAGATATATCAGTATTTACCAGTATATGTCCACAGTATATTAGATATATCATAACATTACCAGTATATGTCCATTCGTAGTATATATCATATATGTCTATTATAGTATATTAGATATATCAGTAATTTACCAGTATATGTCCACTTAGTATATTAGATATATCAGTAATATTACCAGTATATGTCCACTATATATCAGTAATATTATCAGTATATGTCCACTGGTAGTATATTATATATATAACATTACCGGTATGTGCCCGCTGGTAGTAAGTATATTAGATATATCAGTAATATTACTAGAACATGTGTCCTCCGGTAGTATATTATACTAGATATAATATTACTGGTACGTGTCGCTAGTATATATAGATATATATATATTCATTATACTATGAATATTCTTATTCTGTTTACACATACACATAGCATTATAAAAGTCACTTAATTCTATTGGCTATTGTTGTCAGCAATAATAGGCCAGAACTAATTAGAAGACTCAGAAACTCATACAAACCATAATGGATAGTCAGTGAGTTATAATATATTACTAATTACTGTATAAGATATCATTTTATATTAGATTACTTTCCTGTTCCTGTTCCTATTATTTTTATTGTGATAGTAAATATAATACACCCAACAATGACTCAAAATCAAGTAAGTATTTATCTGTAAACTGTTCTCTCTGTCTCAACAACTGCTGACAATGATTGTACATATATTTTAATGAGAAACTACACCCAAAGTCACCATGGATACTTGTCATGCATGTGCATTTTCTATTGTTGATTTTAACCTTCATGTAAACTTGGAGCCTGAATAAATATTGTAACATAGAATTTATTAGTTGCTACATAAGTTATATGTATTTTATTTGACATATAGCAGATCTATTTCCAGTGTTAATTCCAAAAGTGGCTACTACTTATCTTGGAGGGAGTGTCACTTTTACATGTATTAAAGCTGATATATTCATGTTGACAGCATGGGAAACAAAGTTAATGCCAGTGCAATATAAATCAAGCAACAATATCAATGTTACTTTAACTAGTGGTGTTGATAAGATTGAGTACAATAACACCTCAGTTCAATGTATTACAATGTATCCTGGTCAAGATGATCAAGTATATTCAAGTAATGAAAGTAAAATACTTATACAAGGTATCCATAATTATTAAATTCTTAACACATCACTGTATATCCAATTTATAGGTTCTCCTTAGCTCAATTAAACCAAATGTTATACAGAAGGATCCCTGTACTGTTGAAGTCTATTGGAAACCACCCTTCACATTAATAGGAGTTCCAATACTGGGCTATAACATCAATATCACTAATAATAACACAGGAGAATTATTACAAACTTTTACAAATTCTACTAGCATACAAGTACCACTTGGAAATGATTATAAAATTTCCATTGCAGCTGTTAATGGTGCTAGAGAAGGAAACAAATCTATTATATTTATTATTTCAACAGATTTTAATGAAAGTAAAAAATGGCTTGACATGCCACTATAATTATTGAAGATTTTTTTTATCTATTTTTATAGATTACAATATCAGTCAAATAAAAGTCTCAAGAAAAGGCAACAAATGGAATGTGGAAGCTCAAATTATCATAAATATTCTTATAGTTTATTAGTCAATTCTTTAATACTCTTGTTTATAATATAGAATGATATCTTATGTAAAAACAAAAGTAACCAAGAAATCATCTTTAAAGTCTGTAAACAAGATGGATCGTGCTATAATACTAGCAATGTTTCCAGTCATACTGCTAGCAATATAACAGTTTTAACAGCTTTAATGCCTCTTCCTGAAGATCAGTTTTATAACTTCACTGTTGTGTACAATTATGACAATTTTACAGTTGTTACTGGACATGTTCTTCTAAGTGAGTGTAAACACAAAATATGTACATGTAAAATATAATTGTTTTTAATCAAGGTACCTATGATCTTCAGAAGATATATGACAGAAAAGATCAAAATGGAAAAGTTTGCTTGTTGCTAGAGTATGCTAAAGGCAGTGAGGCTACTGGTTGTCATATAAAATTGTTTCTGTGACTCAGAAGAACCATGGGTCTTTGATATAAAAGGATTCAATAAAGATATTTCACAGTTTTGGTGTAGTCCACCTCTCAGTGATAAACCTCAGGTTTGTCATCTCAATGGCTATGACATGGAGGGAAACCAAATAGCTGGTCCAGCTGTACAGCTAGATGTCAGTGTATCTGGATTGATACCAATTGATTCATCAACAATCATTGCACTTAAACCAAGTGGTAAGTAACAACTCTTACATCATTTATTTATCATCTATTT
Organism: Gigantopelta aegis; assembly: GCF_016097555.1. Classification (NCBI taxonomy): domain Eukaryota; kingdom Metazoa; phylum Mollusca; class Gastropoda; order Neomphalida; family Peltospiridae; genus Gigantopelta; species Gigantopelta aegis. Next base: position 41,505 of record NW_024533000.1, read on the forward strand.
TATAGTGACACAAAACACCAAAGAACTCAACATCAAGAGTTATATTGCTGGAATAGTGGCAGGAGTGGTTATTAGCTTGTTTGATTATTACTAGTGTCTTCATTTTTGCTGGTAATCACTATCCAATTAATTACAACTTATTATATTCCATTGAATTTCACAGTAGCTTTTTGTAAATTTAGACGTTCGGTACCTTCTCGCCAAGGTATACATTATAATTATAAAAATTACTTCAGTTTGATGTTTTGACAAAGAAAAATGCAACAAAGTTACTTTGAAAGCGTTTGATGCGAATAAGAAACAATTTAAAAGTTGTCCCAGGTATGATTACATGACATGACTGCTAACATCCATTGATTTTATTCAAATAAATGCTGAAATATAATAAAAAAAAAATGAAGCAAGGATGAAGTATTCAATTAATGTTTGTTCATTACATTATTACATCACTTCTACAATCTATACAGACCAATGAAGAAAATACAGCTGTTTAAAACTGGTTAATTATTGTCATTTTTGTTTTTAATAACTGATGATTTATTTAAAACAACATCACTTTAACTAAAGAAGATTAAGAGAAGAACAGCATGGAGCATATGTGATACATCTAATAGTTTTTGTATCTTTATCTACTAAAAACCAGGTTATATCAGAGAACTCTTCAGGACTACTAAGTGTTGTACCAAGATCGCAAAATGTATCACTGGTTCTGATGTTGTGTTCTCCTGTGGTACTAATGACTCCAGTTTAGATATCATATGTTTTTTTAGTAGTAATATTGCTGCTTCAGTTCTCAATGAAAATTAGTTAAAAGAGGGGCTATTTCTAAAGTATATTGGTACATTGGTATGGTAATTAGTACATCAGTAGATTGAAACATTTTGCTTGACAAAAAGGAATGCCATTAGTTTCAGTGACCTTTCTGAGGAAAGTCACTTTGTAGATTATACTTAACAGATGTTACTATAGTGACCCTATGAAATTGAAATTGATTGAATGTTGTCGATCCCATTTCCCTTCTATACAAAATATTTCCATTTAGAATGGTGTTACTATTGGATTAGGTACAAAGTTATGATATGTTACTTTTTCTTACTGAACTATAGCAGTATAAAGTAGTATGAAATTCATTATTAAAGACTTATAAATAAATAAATTAGATGACATTAGAAAAGGATATGACATAAAGTGGACATAGTGAACTTTAAATAACCATTTTGCAATAACTTAAGTCAAATTTTAATGAAATTACATGTTAATAACATGTTGTTATATACAATGAATAGTATAAACATTTAAGTACATTATATTATTTTTGTTACTTCTATATTGTATTATTTAAATATGTATGTAATGTACATGTCACAAAAACAAAATGTAGCTACGTTAACTGAATAGTACAACTTAACAGTGTTAATAAATACAAAGAAAAAATGTCTATAGTACCAATATATAGTATTAATAGGTTACATATAATTTTTTACAGTTTTATATAGTTTATATTAATTAACAGAATGCTATAGATCACAATGAATGTATAAAAGAGTGAATGAAATAGATAGGATGACTTGATTAAGTGACATGTTACACAGATTTTCTTCGCTCTACAAATATTTGATCATTATACATGTCTGACATGTTCTATTATAATTCTCTAGCCACAATTATTTGTTAATTAACAGGGTTATCCTCTATTTGGTATTACACATATTATTTGTTATAGCTAAAACACAATAAATTATATAAATTAATACAGAAATTTGTTGTAAAAAAGTTATCTTACTAGTATATATAGATAGTGAGTGATAGAATATTGCACCTTCTAATATAATCTATATGTCAAGTGGTATCAATATAAGGCAATCATTTATATAATAGATAGCAGAGTATTAATAAATTTATGTTTAAATAGAAATAAATACTGTACCAAATGAAAAACAATGATCACAACAATATGTGTTATATATTAGTATAGACTATAATATAAAATTATACACACACATATAGTCAAGTACTATAATATTAGTTGTATCTGTAGGATATGATATTAAGTTGAAACTGAGCTGGCAGTATTATATGTATAAAGAGGTGCTGACATGTGTACTTATATGCTAAGGATAATGTTACATGTAATTTCAGTGAATTAGATGAGTGGGAATCAAACTACATAAGTTTACATAACCTCCACAGATAGATATCCATGTTGATTATATATACTCTTTCAATGGTTTTTCCTCTAATATATATTCTCATATATTCTATGTTTTTTCTATACTAATGTGCACTACTTCTGACTTATCTTTCCTCCACATAATAGACTGTAATATTACTGGTCTATCAGGAGATTTTAAAATGGGAACTAAATAAGCACATTGTGAACTTCTAATATTAGGAGTAGTTATGGTTAAGAAGATACAGATCTTCTATCTTGGTTAAATATATGTTTGTACATTGTACCTGTAAAGGTAGCAACAACATGGAACTAATATAAGTTTAAAGTAACACATCTGGGGAATATCATGTACTTTGTTAAAAAAACTAAAAAGTCCTTTGGTTATCAGCACATTCTAACAGAAGTCTTATAATAGCAATATATGAAATTAATATTAAGTCCTTTATTGTCTCATACATTGATGTATATCACAATATGTAACTAACTAATACAATTAACAGTATTAACCAGCTAATGTCAATTACATTTATAGTATAAATAATTATATTGTATATCATTTCTATAGATTTTATACAACAACAGCTATATCAATTAACTGTAATAAATGAATGAATGATAGATGGGATAAATGATAGCATAATTTAATTGAGTTATATGTTAAAACAAATTTTTCTTGCTATACAAAGTATTTGGTCATTATTCATATCTGATATGATATATATATTCTTAGTGACAACATAGTCACAAATTATTTGGTAATTTATAAGGTCATCTCTAACCTTGATTAGTAGGTAAAAGTAAGTGAATAATAGTAATAATAACCTTCTAGGTTTCTGTCAACCTAATTTCTGTACATGTACATATATTGAATGAATACATGTACAACGGAATTTTAATATTGTATACTAGTTCCTAAACATTTGAGCTTGTAATCTGTACAATTAATATTATGCTAAACTATGATGTCCCTTACTTTAGTTGTTCTTAGAAACATGGTCGATAGTAACACTAACTTATATTGTTTATGTAACAATATTATCATATTTTTATTGCCAATGAACCACCCAAACATGTTTTCCAAATAATGTAAGACAATATCCTCTATAAATGGTATATTCCTTATTGTATATAAAGTGGTATACTAATGTAGGTTAAAATATATAACTGACAGGTGCTCTAGGTAAGTCTATAATAACAATTTAAACTAATAATTTCTATTTTAACAAAACAATGGTTCCACATTAAATATATAGTTTCAATGACATATGACAAATAATATTGTTAATCCTTAATTCCCAAACATCTACATATGTGTATGAAAAAAGATGATTGTTATTATCTTACCAGTGACAAATATTGTAATTCAGCTAAGTCTCTGGGGTATTCATAAAAGAAAGCTGTATTATATTGTATAATAAAGGTAGTAAGTAGTACTCAGCCAGAAATTGAAACAAGGGGTTTTACAATAAGTGTAATATCTTATAACTAAACTATTAACTATATTTTAATACTGAATATTCAATATATAAATTACAAATGTTTACATGAACTCTATATTATGTGGTAACAGGAGGTAACCGATAATAATCATAAACTATCATAATAAGATTTTCCCCAAGCCATACTGTTATTCAGAATGTCCCATATTTTATAAACACAAAGTAGTTTTTTTGTTACTCTGGACTGAAAAATTTGAACTATAACTTATTAACATCAAATGAAACTGTTTTCTTTATGTTCTCTCTGGCGGGCATTATTTAAAAATGTACATTGCATACGAAAACAGATGATTGTTATATTCTTACCAATATCAAAGTTTGTAACTTAAGCTAGTCTCTGGGATAATAAGAAAATCAGATTTCAGAAACATTATCTAATGGAACAGATGTATATATATAGCATAAACTAGGTACATGAGGAAATTGATATCAGTACAATGACCATTCTTAGAAACACTTGGAAACACCTATAATCATATATTAATCAATTGTTTACACAAACTCTAGCAACAGGAGTGGGTGAGTGGTGTGATCAACTATCATAACAGCCAGCTGTTTATAACTTATCAACATCAAATGAAGCTCTTTCTTTGATCTCATGTGTTGGTTGGAGTTTTATTCAGCCTATTGCTGAGTTCATACAGCCCGTACTATGTACTTACTATATATAATGTTACTAGCCAATACTGTAAACACTACTATATATCATATTATTAGCCAGTACTGTATACTAACTATATATCATAGTAGTAAAATATAATTATTAAAAACTGATTGGTTGATTTAACCAATTTATGGTTATAAATGTTGTATGTATAAACAGTCAATTTCATGTCAATTTTTAACATATTACATCCAATTCTTTTACTCTGTATCACTGTTAAAAATTGATTGGTTTATTAAACCATTTCTATTTTGTTGCAATTGCAAACTTATTTTGTGCAAAAACTAATCATTGTGTAGTCATGTAAGAAAATATTTAAGACTATCATATAGAAATCTTTAGACACTCACTTTTCATATCTTCTTAAACTATATACACTGGAGTTAGTGAAATTAAATACTTCTACTATGCTAGGAACTGCCTCTTAAACAAGTTCAGCATCCATTAAAGATTAGGCTTTTTATATAGCTGTATTAGACCAAAATGAATTGTTCAAGTAGCTGTGAATGAGAGATAAGTGTATGTAATACATAATATTAACAATGACAATAACTGTAAATACTAGAAATTAGAAATTAGCAGATCATTATAATTATTGAAGTAGACACTGTAAAGTTTTTTTTCTTTATATATTTATGTTTTTTAAAAATTTTGGACAGTAACTTATTAACATCAATAAAGCTGTTTTCTTTATGTTCTCTCACATTATTTAAACATGTACATTATGTATTAAAAAAAAGATGATTGTTATATTTTTACCAATGTCAAAACTTTGTAAATCAAGCTCTGTCTTTAGGACATCAGATTCAAACACAATATCTAAGTTATATGGTATAAACAAGGTTACAGTAAATGTACAAGAACACTTGGTGACACCAACTTATTTAATTTATAAATTAAAATGGCTTCATGAGAACTCTACAGTATGTAGTAACAGAGGTGAATGGTGTAATCGACTATTAGTATAATGTATATCACTTTGTTAGTTTACACAACAACACAAACTATATCGGCTAACTGCTTTAGATGATTGAGTAATAGATGGATGAATGATGGTATCATTAAATTGAGTTATATGTCTACACATATTTTAATATCTTGCTCTACAAAAAGTATTTGGTCATTATTCATGTCTGATATGATAAATTATACTATCTAGCCACAACATAGCTAATAGAATAGCCGAATAGGTTATTGAAGTATGAGAATGAGGATGTTAAGTAGAATCATAAAGCTGGGTACTAGCATGTACTTTATTACCAAGTCTGGTTATATTCCTCATTAGATAATTCACTTACTAAAATACCAAATAAAATAAGTGATAAAATCAACCATTATGAAGACGAAAATTTTACTATATAGTAATATTATATTATATTTATTACATTAGAGTTAACTCATAAAGATCTAGTTATTTATGTTGCTCCATATGTAACTACAAAACTACAAGAGATAGGTACTGTCCTAACACTAATTCCAACTGAACTAGATGATATTGAAGAGAACCATCAAGGTATCACTTGTACAAAGGAGTAGCATGTATGTTGTGATTACTATTGTTATAATAACTAATCCAATCCATACTATTATTATCCTACCATTTATTATTATTAAATTCATACTATTATTATTATTATCAGTATATGTGTATATTCCGGAGCTAGCTCATGAGTATACAAATAAAGAAGGCAACAAGCCAGACAAATTTCAATACTTAGAGAATTTGAGGCAGATAAAGTAACTAGCTCTATCATGAGTACAACTCAAAAGTAAATTATATTTATTTTGATATGTGGACAATTGTATTGTTTTTTAGATTATCAACAATTGTGTTATTAATACTTATTTTGGTCTCTCACCTGTCGGAGATTCTAGTTTAGTGGTGGTCAATTGTTGTACAATTAATTAAAAGAGAAAACCCCTCAATATCATAAGCAAGAGTATATTGTGCTGTGTGTTCAGACCACAATTATTTGGTAATTAATGAAGTCATCCTCTAATTCTCTGATTAGTAAGTTAAAATAGGTGAATAGTAGTACTAGTAACCTTCTATTTTAAACCCAATTTCTAGACGTGTACATTGAACTTAATGTTTTTATACTAGATCATAAACTTTAACCTTCTAATCTACACACATTACTTTTACATTGAAGTATGATGACCCTTACTTTTTACTTTGGCCACAATGTTCTTAGAAACATGGTCTATAGTAACCAGAAACTTATATTGTTATTGTAACAATATATATATATTTAATATATTTTTGATATTTCACATTCTCATCTGCATTTGTCATGGTAGTATAGGTAATGAGAATATTGAGACCATTTATATATGTAGAGATGAAACAATGTGTTGAATCAAAAAACAATTATCAGTGTTATATATAGTTATACGGCCACATATTATAATATTGTACATACCACATATAGTCAAATACTATAATATTAGTGCTGACATAGCATAGTATCTGGTTACTAGGTTCAAGTTTGTATAAAACAAACATCTGGTGACTTCTACATCAGTGCTATCATATATTTACTGTTACCTCACAGTTATATAAAAATTCATTTTTAGAAAAAAAGATTAAGTGAAAAATGCAATAATAAAGAAATAATAAATTAATAAATGAATTAATAATTTGAAATAAAATGTCAATAAAAACACAATAACAAACTAACAGTGTGAAAAACCAGTTGTAAAAATATTATTAAATATTTACATAATACACCACAGTATGTATTAAATGACAATAGAGCAATAATTATGCACACACAGAGTTAAGTCCACTATATTCACTCAATTATTGTCTAGCAAATTCAGTTTCATTTATAGCTGGTGACGCTCAATATCATAAACAATGTGTCCCAGGTATATGAAGTCTCTTAGTCTCATACCAGAGTTGGAACAACACCAGTGATACCTTGATGGTTCTTTCGATGTCATCTAGTTCAGGTGGAGTTAGTGCTAGGGCAGTACCTATCTCTCGTAGTTTTGTAGTTACATGTGGAGCAACATAAGTAACTAGATCTTCATGAGTTAACTCTAATATAATAAATATAATATAATATCTACTATATAGTAAAGTTTACTGACCTGTTGTCTTCTTAATAGTTAATTTATCACTTGTTTTATTAGACAAAGTAGAGTACTGACTGTCAGGTGATGATATATAACTTGTAATGTTACCATTAGTAGGTAGTATAGAATATATAGGTGGAATAGGTGTTGAAGTATGAAATGAGGATGTTGAGCATGATCATAAAGTTCTGTACTAGCATGTACATTATGATTAAGTCTGGTATATTCCTCATTAGATGGTCATTTACTAAATATGAAGACTGATATTGTTGTACAAAACTATATTGTTCCATTATTGGTGTCTCATGTACTACTGTACTACATGGTACTGTAGAATGGAGAGTAGGAGGAGCAATAGGACCATTAGATGATGATAAAGTCACATCAGTAAAGTTTGAGCTGGTTGGTTGAGTAGTTGTTGATAATAGGTTCACATCAGTATAGTTAGATTGAGTAGTTGTATTAATACCTAATGTGTAATTAAATAAAACAATAGTTTAGTAAGATAATAAAACATGTATTTATTAACATTTTTTAATTATCTCTCTAAAAATTACTTAATAATTGATATTCAACAATAAAGAACATTTGAATTGTATTACAGAAGTAGATCATCAATAAACAAAATGTTGGATAATGTCACATTCATTCATGAGAACACAATCACTATACTAATAAATACAGCTTCCATATTATAATAGAGTAGTATCATTAAATGTTTTTTATTACTTTATTTGGACTATTCCTAGCATTTCACATTGTATTGTTTTGATATCCATTTACCTATATTTTGTGACAATATAACTTGTTTGTATTAGTTTAGTATATTTAAGTTACCTCTCTTGGCTTTGTATAGCACTATTGTTGTAAATAATATAATAATTAATAATACAAATGCTGAGATACTGCAGCAACTACAAAAGACAAATTCAAAATAACACAAAATGTATAACTTACTAATAAATGTTAATGATGAATCACCTTTCACTGCTTGCAGTTTATATAATTAATGTAATAATAATAATAATACAATAACTTACTATTTCTGTATGTAGTTTGTAGGTGATGGAGATGATGATATAAATTAGTTGTTTGAAAAAAGTACATTTGAAATGTGGAGACATGAGTACTACACAACTATAAAAGTAGAAGGAAATAATATATTATGCATACACTTACTAAGAATTTTTGTAAGGTCCCTTTCTAACTGCTGTATGAAGTAGAATTAGTACATAGTCCATTCACATTGATTGGTGGTAGATTTCACAGCATTAGTTTTTTTTTTTATTTTGATAGGTATATGATACATTGTTATAATGATCCATATCATAACATCATGATGATGTCAGTTTTACATTATAGTTACTATAGTTATATATTCCTGTCACACATTTACTAGCAGTACTGGTATTATTGATGTTCTCACTATGGTAATATTACCACTGTAGTAGTCTGTTATAAGTGAGTTATATTCAATATAACATCCTTGTGATTGACTACCCTCAAGAAAATAACAAGTAAAAAAACTTGTCCAGACACCTCTGTTAAAACTGCCATTTTGAACATCAATGTAGCTAATTAAAAATTAAAAATACAAATAATATAATTACATAAACTTACAAATAACTTTAGCTGATAAATGATCCTTTAAAGAGTTGTTATGTTCATATATTAGACTAAAAAGACACAGTCCAACTTTTTTCTTCCATTTGTACCAATATTTATATTCCCCTTAAATTTATTATCAACAATATCAATAACTTTTCCAGTATATGTTAATATAGTTCCATTACTGGTAGTTAGTTTGAGAGATATTAATGATGGTACTATACAATATGTAGTCTAAGAGAGAAAATAAATCTGAAATAACTTAGGTTATGACATACCTCTATAATACAGCTGATCAAATAGAGAACCATTTGATAACATTTTAATAGTCATATTATAGGAAGTAATTTCATCTATATATAGTTAGTGAAGAGAGAATGAATATAACTACATTACTTACCTTCTGGTACTAGACAACTGATGTAGTACTTATCTCTCCTTCTCCAGCTGAGTTATTACCAGCTATGCTAATTGTATATGTGTATATACCAAATTGATGGGACAGTAGTTGTACTGCCATGTTGTAGAAGATGTAGTGTTCTGTGTAACTAGTTCTCCTCCATAAGTAACATTGATGATATAATCAGGTATGGATACCAGAGAGAAGGGTGGAGACCAAGAACAGTTTTATATACTGACTTTGTACATGACCATATCCAGTTGTTGACAGCAGCTAGTTCACCTAATGAGAAGAGATATAATGACATATATCAGAGAGTGTGTTACCTTGTATTCTCAGAGTAGATTCACTGAAGTTAAAATAACTAGTACCATCTACAAACCCTGATGCAAGACACTTCACTACTGTGTTATTATATCGAGAGTATCCATACATTGTAAGATTGACTGTTGTGATCCTCCACGTATAACAATATTGAGCTCATTACGACTAATAGCTTATCATCAACAAGCCAAGTAACAGTCACTCCATTATGATCCACTGAACATTGGTAATGTGCTAGTTGATAGACTCCAATGTTAGGAGATGGAGTAAATATGAACTGAACAGCTATATAATGAAAAAAATTAAATAATTATAGATACTTTTCCAAAGTAGCCCTCAACCTTGAATTTAGGTATACTTGTTGTTTATATGTATGTATATCTAGTCTACTTTATAATTCTTTAAAAGCACAACTAACTTGGTACACTACAATATAGCATAAGCATTGCAATCATGATGTGATTGATCACATTTCAAGGGTTCTAACATAGATAGTGAATTTTCTACCATTTTCTAGCATACTTCTAGCCTAATGTAAATATCATAGAATTAAACTGACAAAAAATGCTGCTCATATTGAGCTATTTATCTACCTTTATGTTTTAAATATAGGTTAGATGAAAAGTGGAGTTTTTCTACAGAAATAGAGTAGAAGCTCAAAGGTAAAACCAAAATTTGAGCCACAAGCCCAACCCAAACCAGCTCAGTCACAGACCGACCAAATGTGATGACTCAGTACTATCTGACTAATTTCATTGGTGTTAATGAGATACCTTATTTTTATAAACATATGGTAGATAAATAGTTTATGTTTCTTATTAACAACAAAGGAATTACTTAGAATTTGTCTAATTGACTGATAATCACTTACCTAACACCTTGACCACAATGTAAAAGTCAATCAAAATGGTAAAGACTATGAGATTCACTTTCATCTTATGTTAAATCTAAAATATAACAAAGTACATCTAACATTATTAATTTTAGAGATTTCTATTTCAAATTAATTTAGATTGCTGACGAGCTTGTACCTTTTATTTATCAACTTGGAGTATCCATTGTATAATTATGAAAGGTATAAGTAACTATATGTATATTGGCATAAATATTTTTCCAGAAAGTATTTTGTGATTTTAGAGATTTCTGCTTACTTCAATTTGTATATTTTTCCCACTAAGTTCTAATTTAAATACAGTATCTTTAATGTACTTCCTATCCTGGGCTATGATAGATAGAAATTTTGATGATTTATAAATTTCACAGTTGTGTCCTAATTCAGACTGTAGACTTGCAAGTCAGTAATAAACAAAGACTCGAGCTCAGTAACAACTTGTAATATAACTTACCGACCAATCTACTGATCGACTTCTTAAATGTAAAGACACACGCTATTTTTTACTGACTCGATCTTCAGAGCAATTAACGAATCCGACCAGTCCCGAGAGACACGGAGATCTGACTTCACTGATATTAGAATAGTAGTCGAATGGAAGACATTACGCGTAAACTATATATATATATTTGTCGGAAGCAATAAAAGTTCGAATTCAATGCCCACAGCTGCAATAACCCTGGGTGCAAAGTATACTGTTTAAAAATAATAAATTTAACAAAATAATGATTTTCATAAAAACATGATATATATATATATATAGTGCTTATCACTACTATGAGGTTAACTCATGAATGAGTACATCTGATACTTTGTGTAAATTGTAATCATAGATAAGTCAGTAGGAATAGAATTTAAAAAATATTTCTATGGTACATGTGGCTTTGTCAAGATTAACTGTTTAGGTAGAATGACTTATTTCAGGTGATCACTCTATATAGCTATGTACCTGACTGTTAAGTGTATAGTAATTGAACTGTCCCTCATCAAGGGAATGGAATCATACATAAGGTACATTTATAACTTTGTCAATCCCTTATATGTTCATACAGCTATAATAATAACTGAAATTGATAGAGTCCATGATATAATTTAGATTTCCATATTTATAATAAAAGGACATCATTTGACTATACTTAAATAACATATTTGGGGGTGGCCAAATTCAACCGGCCACACCCAATTGTTTACTTAAGTAGAGTCATGTGATGTCCCTTTTATTATTCACATGTAGTATTCACCTTACTATTTATTTACTTCTGATACAAATACAGTTTTTGATGTTGATATATCAGGAAAGAGAAGGTGAACTCAAATGTCCTCCTATATACACATATACTAGGGTAAATACTGAGCATTGTGTGGGGACATGCAAGCCTGAATTTCATGACACTCTGTTCCATTTGGTATCTGTTTTAGAATAGTGACATGCATCTATGCAGTGAATGACTTATTAATGTAAATACGAAGGATTAAATAATCTAAGGGGTAGCTATATCTAATATGTGACATTTAAATTGTGCAAATAAAAGTAGATTGAATAGTAGCAATAGTTTTAATATGTACTGATCTACTAAACTCAGTAGACAGATTATGCTTGTCCCCAAATCCTTTACCATTCAAATGTCCGGGAGCCTGGGGATGAGATTAAAAATTAGTGTGGTGCTATTTACTCTATTATCTATAGTGCCAGCTGGTCATTATATATCGTGATAATATTGAAACTGAAACAGGAAATAGATCAGTCTATTATTATATTAATTATAATACAATGTATTTATCATTAAGCTAGTCATGTCATTTTGACACTACACAGTAAATTATGTAATCATGTATAATTGTATATATATATGATGTCTCTGATAGCTCTAAGCTCTGTAATGTACATACAAATGTAATTATTCCTCCAGTGTACTCCTGCATCCACTAATATGGTGACTATCCAATGTTAAGTCTAAGCTTAATGGTAACATCAATGAATCTCTAACTATGTGTGTCCAAAATGTGATGTATTGCATATTATTGTCATAATAAATATTATCATTATGACAATTAATTTATTTTCCATTAACTTATAAGCCAGATCAACATATGAATATTCTTCAATTAATGTTATTTATCTGTTTACTTCAATATTTTGTAAGCATTTTATAAAATGCTAAGACATCACATTATATTTCTATATATAGCTCTTGCTTCTTACTATTTTGTAAGAAAGCAATCCTATATAATATAAATGACTAAACAGTAAGTTATGTACTACTAATAATGTTATATATTTAATACTATGTCACTTATCATCATTCTGATTGTGCTAATGAGTGTAATACAGCCAATAATGACTCATAATTCATAGAAGTATTTATTCACTCTCAACAACTGATAATGGTCATACATACTTCAATGAGAAATTTAACCAACTTTCATATGAACTTGAAGCCTGAATAAATACTATTACATAAGATTTAGTGGTTTCTATGTAAGTTATGTGCATTTCTATTTGACATGATACAGGACTATATCCAATGTTAACTCAAAATCTACTTAACTCGGAGGGAATGTAACATTTATATGTGTTAAAACTGATAAATCAATTTGATAGCATGGCAAATGTCATTGCCTATGTTTTATTTATAGAGTAACAATATCATTATACTTTAACTAGTAGTGTTAATAAGATTGAGTACAAAAATAGTTTTGCTCAATGTATTGCAGAATATCCTGATCAACTTGGTGTATATTTCAATAATGAAGACAAAATACTTATACAAAGTATGTTTATGTTTGTTTTATATCCAATTAAAGGTCCACTTGGAGTGATTGATCTGAACATTAAACAATGTTCATGTAATGACAAACACACCCTTCACATTAGAGGATGTCCCAATATTAGGTTATAACATTAATAACACCAATATCAATACAGGAGAACTGCTATAAAATTTTACACAAGCTACTAGCATTTAAGTATGCTTTTGTATAAACAATCGAATTGTAAAGAGGTTAGAAGTGATTGTTGAATTGTAATTGAATGACTTTGTTCTCCCTTCCTTTCTTCTCTCTCTTTCTCACTTTCTTCCTTCCCTCTTTCTCTATAAATATATAATGGTATTGTCTCTGATGACGAAAATGATTTTATTTTGTCACAATAGACTACAAAGGACATGTTTGACTATTACAAAGCAAAGAATTGTGAAATAGAAAGATTACAGAAAATTGCTTGAAGAGATTGAAAATGAGAGATGCATTAGCATAACATGTATCAGTATATTACCAGTATATGTCCACTGGTAGTATATTAGATATATCAGTAATATTACCAGTATATGTCCACTGGTAGTATATTAGATATATCAGTATATTACCAGTATATGTCCACTGGTAGTATATTAGATATATCAGTAATATTACCAGTATATGTCCACTGGTAGTATATTAGATATATCAGTCAGTATATTACCAGTATATGTCCACTGGTAGTATATTAGATATATCAGTAATATTACCAGTATATGTTCATTGGTAGTATATTAGATATATCAGTAATATTACCAGTATATGTCCACTGGTAGTATATTAGATATATCAGTAATATTCCCAGTATATGTCCACTGGTAGTATATTAGATATATCAGTAATATTACCAGTATACGTCCACTGGTAGTATATTAGATATATCTGTAATATTACCAGTATACATCCACTGGTAGTATATTATATATATCAGTAATATTACCAGTATATGTCCACTGGTAGTATATTAGATATATCAGTAATATTACCAGTAGATGTCCACTGGTAGTATATTAGATATATCAGTAATATTACCAGTATATGTCCACTGGTAGTATATTAGATATATCAGTAATATTACCAGTAGATGTCCACTGGTAGTATATTAGATATATCAGTAATATTACCAATATATGTCCACTGTTAGATATATCAGTAATATTACCAGTATTATGTCCGCTGGTAGTATATTAGATATATCACTAATATTACCAGTATTATGTCCACTGGTAGTATATTAGATATATCAGTAATATTACCAGTAGATGTCCACTGGTAGTATATTAGATATATCAGTAATATTACCAGTATACGTCCACTGGTAGTATATTAGATATATCTGTAATATTACCAGTATATGTCCACTGGTAGTATATTAGATATATCAGTAATATTACCAGTATATGTCCACTGGTAGTATATTAGATATATCAGTAATATTACCAGTATATGTCCACTGGTAGTATATTAGATATATCAGTAATATTACCAGATATATCAGTAATATTACCAGTATATGCCCACTGGTAGTATATTAGATATATCAGTAATATTACCAGTATTATGTCCACTGGTAGTATATTAGATATATCACTAATATTACCAGTATTATGTCCACTGGTAGTATATTAGATATATCAGTAATATTACCAGTAGATGTCCACTGGTAGTATATTAGATATATCAGTAATATTACCAGTATATGTCCACTGGTAGTATATTAGATATATCAGTAATATTACCAGTAGATGTCCACTGGTAGTATATTAGATATATCAGTAATATTACCAATATATGTCCACTGTTAGATATATCAGTAATATTACCAGTATTATGTCCGCTGGTAGTATATTAGATATATCACTAATATTACCAGTATTATGTCCACTGGTAGTATATTAGATATATCAGTAATATTACCAGTAGATTTCCACTGGTAGTATATTAGATATATCAGTAATATTACCAGTATATGTCCACTGGTAGTATATTAGATATATCATAATATTACCAGTAGATGTCCACTGGTAGTATATTAGATATATCAGTAATATTACCAATATATGTCCACTGTTAGATATATCAGTAATATTACCAGTATTATGTCCGCTGGTAGTTTATATCCCATATGTTACTTAAATGGTGTCAAGGGATAACTATAATCATTAATAAAATGTTAATGAATTTATTTTCATTAGGTCACGTTATATATCATATATCATGTACTAGATCGATACATGAATCTGTTTCCTATATTGTTTCTGATTACATCATTGATTAGTCATATTATAATATGGTAATGGAATACTATTCTGCTAGATTCCATATTAGTAATATAAGTCTGGTTATCCCAAAATAATATAATCATATTTGTAGTAAATTTATAAGTTAAAGTTCTTTTAACTATATACCTCCTTGTTAGGTACACCAGATGAGGTAAGATTATAGAAATCTGATGTTCTTAGCCCTGGGACTAAATTACAAACTTTTTACTGGCTGTTCTCGAAATCTGCCAGACATGGTGAAGTATGGACTGGTTAGTAAGTACAATGTCAATAGAGGTAGATCCTCTTAATTTACTACTCAGACAGGCCTGAATGTACTTATACCTTATTGAAAAGTATATAATTATTATGTATGTGAACCAGCCATTGTCTACTGGGTGTGGGTACTAATAAAATGAGTGATGGGGGGTTCTTTTAACTGTAGTTATAAAACTGCTTGATTGTAATTTGATGTTATCAGTGAAAGTATATTAGATATATCAGTAATATTACCGCCATACGGTAGTACATTAACATTTAGTGTTATTGTTAGGGTGTGTCAAAGAAGATAACTAGAATCATTATGATGAATTTATTTTTTATTGCATCATATCATATATCATGTATCATGTATTCATATACTATGAATATTTTTTTCTGTTTATATCACTACACATAAGCATTTTAAAAGTCACTAAACGTGACTTTTTTCATTGACTTCTGTTGTCAGCAAATAATAGACCAGAACTACTTAGAAGACACAGAAACTCATACAAACCATGATGGACAGTCAGTGAGTTATAATATATTACTAATACTGTACATGATATCTTTTATATTAGATTACTTCCTGTTCCTGTTACTATTGTGTTAGTAAGTATAATACACACAGCAATGACTCAAAATTCAAGTAAGTATATCTGTAAACCATTCTCTCTGTCTCAACAACTGATAACGGTCATATATATTTTAATGAGAAACTATAACCAAAGTTGTTGTGGACACTTGTCATGCAAATGCATTTTTTCTTGATTTTAACTTTCATGTAAACTTGGAGCCTGAATAAATATTCTAAGTTATATTCATTTTATTTAATATATTACAGATCTATATCCAGTGTTAATTCCAAAAGTGGCTACTACTTATCTTGGAGGGAGTGTCACTTTTACATGTATTAAAGCTGATATATTCATGTTGACAGCATGGCGAGCAGATTTATTGCCAGTACATTATACACCAAGCAACAATATCAACGTTACTTTAACTAATGGTGTTGATAAGATCGAGTACAATAACACTATTGTTCAATGTATTACAAAGTATCCTGATCAACATAATCAAGTATATCCAAGTAATGAAAGTAAAGTACTAATACAAGGTATCCATAATTATTACATACTCAGCACATCATTGTATATCCAATTTATAGGTCTCCTTACTTCAATTGAACCAAATGTTACACAAAAGGACCCATGTACTGTTGAAGTCTATTGGAACCCACCCTTCACATTAATAGGGGTTCCTATACTGGGCTATAACATCAATATCACTAATAATGACACAGGGGAACTATTACTAACTTTTACAAATTCTACTAACATTCGAATACCACTTGGTTATGATTATAACATTTCCATTGCAGCTGTTAATGGTGCTGGAGAAGGAAAACAAATCTATTATATTTATTACTTCAACACATTTTAATGAAAGTAAGAAATAGCTTGACATGCCATTATAATTATTTGAAGAATTTTTTACCTATTTTTGTAGATTACAACATCAGTCAAGTAGATGTCTCAAGAGAAGGCAACAAATGGAATGTGGAAGCTCAAATTAGTGTAAATATTCTTATAGTTTATTAGTCAGTTCTTTAATACTCTTGTTTATAATATAGAATGATATCTTATGTAAAAACAAAAGTAACCAAGAAATTGTCTTTAAAGTTTGCAAACAAGATGGATCGTGCTATACAACTAACAATGTTTCCAGTCATACTGCAAGCAATAGAACAGTTTTAACAGCTTTAATGCCTCTTCCTGAAGATCAGTTTTATAACTTCACTGTAGTGTATGATTATGACAACTTTACACTTGTTTTTGGATATGTTCTTCTAAGTGAGTGTAAACACAAAATGTACATATAAAATATAATTGTTTTCAATTAAGGTACCTATGATCTTCAGAAGATATATGACAGAAAAGATCAAAATGGAAAAATTTGTTTGTTGCTAGAATATGCTAAAGGCAGTGAAGCTACTGGTTGTCACATAAAATTGTTCTGTGACTCAGAAGAACCATGGCTCTTTGATATAGAAGGATTTAATAAGATATTTCACAAATTTTGGTGTAGTCCACCGCTCAGTGATAAACCTCAGATTTGTCATCTCAATGGCTATGACAAGGTGGGAAACCAAATAGCTGGTCCAGCTGTACAGCTAGATATCAGTGTATCCGGAATGATAACAAATGATTCATCAGTTATTACATTAAGACCAACAGGTAAGTATTTATTTATAATATTTCATCTTTTAACTTACCATCAGAGACACCAACCTCTAGGGATATACCACCAGAAACTATTGCTGTAATAATTGTTTTAGTAGTAGTAGTAGTGATAATTTTTATTCTTGTTATCATTTTTATGGTAAGTCAAACACAGTTCATTCTTAAGTAACTACTTTTTCACAATATTCTACAGCATCTTTTTGTATTATAAAGAAACCTGAAGTTAAAGGTACATATTCAAATTTATTATTATTAACTATTATAAAAAATTAAATTAATTAGTTAGTCCAATTTGCCGTCATGAAAGTTCTACAACATTATGAAAAATTCACAAGAAGTATGCTGATCTGTATAATTGTGTTGGTATATCAGTTCATAGAAATAGACACCAAATGAGTCAAGTCTCTAATCTCGAAAAGAAGACAAAACAATGAAACTACACTCTAGTATTCTATTTATATGTAATTTTTACCATTATGTTGTAATAACTGTGAATATTTATTAAAATAACAATAATAGAAGATATAATCGCACAATTACTTTAACTAGTGGAAATAAGAGAAGGCAGAGGAGATAGTATGGAGTACTGTTATCCTATCAATCTATCAACCTTTGTTATAAAATGTGTATGTCTAATAGAGCTGGTTATATCAGGGAACTCTTCAGGACTACTAACTGTTGTACCAAGATCACAAAATGTATCACTTGGTTCTGATGTTATGTTCTCCTGTGGTACTAATGACTCCAGTTTAGATATCATATGGTTTTTTTAGTAGTAATATTGCTGCTTCAGTTCTCAATGAACAATTAGTTGAAGGAGGGTCTGTTTCTAAAGTATTGGTAAAGGCAGTAGTAGCAGAATATAATGAGTCAACTTTTACATGCTATCTGTTAAATGGTACTAATTTTAAAGTATTGTTATATGAACAAGTTCTCTTACTGATTCAAGGTATAGTCTAGATGTATCACTCCATATTATTGCTGATTATGTGTCTGTTTTAGGACTTCTAGCTGAAGTTAAAGATCTCATTATTACTAAACAAGACCCATGTTCTATATCACTGTCATGGGTCTCCCCATATTCCCTTGCTGGGATACCTATTTTAGGTTACAATATTTCTGTTACTACAAGAGATGTTCCATTAATGTCTATATTTATTAACACAACATATTATAAGTTTGTACCAGTTGTACTTAGTGAGACTTATATTACAGAAATATCAGCTGTAAATGAGGTTGATGAAGGAAACAGAACATCTTTGACTGTATCCTTCACAAGAGGTATATCACCTAACTATAACACAGGACTTTATATACTGCTTATTGCATTTAGATATAAATAATTCCATTATTCAAAACTACTACTGGAATGGAGAGGAATGGGAACTTGTCTTTAACATATCAGTAAGATCTTTCATGTACTCTATTCACTTTCCATTCCATACAACAGAGTCTTTGTATTAATAGTTTAATTGAGAATACACAGTTTAAAATTTGTGAAAGTATCACTAACTGTTCTACAATATCTCTTAATAATACTCAATACATCAATTATACTATAACACTATCTTCTACTGTTATAACAACAGCTAAATTATCATTACCAGAGAACAGATTTATCATATTAAGTTTGTAATACAGTACAGTAATGGACAAGAAATGGAGTCAAGTTTATTTACAATAAGTAAGTCTATACTAGATCTATCATTACATAATGTTATTATAATCTCTCATTAATCAGATACACATGATATACAAAATATTTCAGTCACTGATATTGACAAAGGGAAGGTCTGTGTATTACTAACATATCGTTATAACAGTAAAGCAGTAGGAGCTTATATTGTACTAATACATAATGAATCACATACTGTTGTTACAAAGGAGATCTATCTGAATATGTCAATGTGTTGTGAATCAGAAACCTGTTTAATTGGTTTATCAAGTGGGAATTATACACTCTACATATATGACTTAGAGAGTCAGTCTGGTCCAGTTATTAATGACAATAAAGTACCAGCTGTAATGTTAACTTCACTAGAAGTTCCTGGAATTATTCCTACTACTACCAGCAAAGCAATAGATATCATTAGAAGTACATCTACTAATACTCCACAATATACAGAGACATCACTAGTACTGTCTAGTATATTAACAGTAGTTCCAGGTAAGAAAGATAAAGGATAATTTTAATGTTTTTTTAATCTTAATTCCTTTGTTCTTTGGCTCCTTGTTTTTATGTCCTCACTTTTTCCTCTTATTTACTCCCCCAGTTACTACGGAAACAACTTCTATGCACACAGTCTGTCACAACTATAGTGATAACTTCTTCAACTATCAATGTAAACTCTATTATCATTATAACAGGTAGAACTATGTACTGTAATAACCTCCTCCTCTTCACAAAATCTTTACACCTGTATAAACTAAATATTAACATATTTCAATTATTACATAATATGTACTGACTATTAAACTTTAATATCAATTGATGTACATACAATGGATCAATGATTTGATGAAATGGATACATTGTTAGCTCTATTTATCATTAATCCATTACTATTAGTTACCATTGTCTAAATGTATTGTACTGTTGTAATTCAATATAACATTAATAGATATAGGGTCCAAAACATAGGGTCTAGAGTTTAGTATTAATTTCACATTAAAGTACGACAACTATGTCTTCCATTTACTGATAAGTACAGTCACAATAATATATTTCCTTTTTTTATTATAGTTTGGGGGTGTGTCTTTGTTCTCCTGATAATATCAATATCTCTAGCACTTACTTGTTATATCTCATTATGTCATAAAGGTAACTAATTAATTAATAACATGTGGGTGTGTCAGTTACTACTTATAGGTGATGGTACTTTACGAGAGTAGAAGTTGTCAATGCATTAACTATTAATAATGAGGAACCTCCTCCAATACCTGAGTACTTAGAAATACAACATGTCCTGCATATGGAACTGTGAACCCTGAATGAGATATCGTAGATAATTGTTACTATAGTAACAATAACAAGAATGTATAATAAGTTATGTATAATTTGTTTTTAATGTTGTATTATTTAATTTTTTAAATTAATTAAGACAAGAGATATAGGATATACTAGTTATATCAAACCATTTTAATGAAATGCCAGTTGCTTGCTGCTTGAGTATTCCCACAAATTATTGCAGCACACCTATTAATGTGATTATAATTGATTTATAATTAGTAATTAACACGCAAAGCAATCAATGATACATAACTACTATGAGTAATGGTGGCTATATGATAGCATACAATACTAGTTACTGCTAGAAGATTTTTATGATGTAAAAGAGAGTTTTATTGAATAAATAGAATACACTACAATCCAATATAGCTGCATCAAATGTGAGGGATTACTACTAGTTTTAAAAAGTATAATATGAGAAAATTGTCGAATTTTCAATTAACTTTTTTTTCCTTGATTGAATCCCTACTTTAAATTAGCATCTCCTTTAGATGATTCTAACTATAGTCTTAGTATATACCAATATATGGCACTGTATACCACTATTAATTAAAGGGTGTGTCTGTACAAAGTTTTGGTAAAGGAAACGGGTTGGTTCTATCAAGAGCTACAAAAATGGTTGCTACTTGTACTGATAGCTTTTATACCTACTACTAAGAATATAAAGTGTTACAAAAGCACTTCAGTAGATTGACTAGTGTAATCACTAGGCCACTAACATTGGCTACTGACCTGTTTTTCAGCTGAACTCATTTCAGAATGGACTTTAAAAAGTTACATCTGAGAAAGCTGTCGATAGTGAAAAGTCATCATCTATTGGATGAATTATTAAGTGGAGTAGCTTTACATCCTACTACCCTTGTGAGATTATCTCAGTGTTACTACGTCATCCTCCATTATCAGTGCTATTGCTGAAGAAATGAAGATAGATTGTGGTAATGGAACAATAACAATGCACAATTAACCTTTATTAACTTACACTTTTATAGAGTCAATCACTACAGCCAATACTCAATCTACATATGTCCAAGTTGATAGTAAGTCTACAGTGTTATCCATGGCTACCAATACTCAAACAAAAATGTACAAAGTGAGTCAAAAATTATAATTTTGTATTAATTTATTTATTTATTCATCTAGAAATTGTCACCAGTTAATGAAAGTGAACACATTAATTTATTTTGAAAATACAAGGGAAGTTGGAGTCTCTTGTACTAAATATTCAGGGAAAATAGTACAATCTGCTAATGTTAATATTGATGATCTCAAACAGTTACTAATTTTGTCTTATCCTTTTAAAAAAGAAGTCAAAATTTTAGAATCTTTTTCTGACGTTTTTCTTGTAGTTCGTAAGCTTTGTTCACCAGTCAACATTGGTGTTCTCATTCTTATTGTTTTGATCACTTTAAGCTCTCTGATGTTGCCCTAACTGCTATTCAAGCATATGAATTGAGGAGCAAAACTATCGTAAAAGTTGCTGAGTGCTACATTTGTTGAAGAGTTGAACAGCAAAGCCAATTGTTTGGTTGTGAGTTCCACGCCAGAGTGTACCATTGCTCTCAATTTAAAATGGTCTTCACGCCCGATTATTTCACAGTAAAAGAGTTTGACAAAATTGTTAAAAATTTGTTCTCTCACTTTTCTAAGTATATTTGTATTGCACAGTAGATGATAGGTGTGTATTTTTGTTACAATGTGTGCTCCTAAACAACTAATGGGAGCACTAGTAACAATGGCAAAGACAAAGGTTACCATATCTCCTTTATATTGGGAGCATTTTTATTACAAATTGGAGATGAAATTATCCTTGATAAGAGAGAGAAAAAGGTATACAATTAATGAAGTAGTGATAGGTATATACTCACATATCTATATCAATACAGAGTCAAATGTCTAAGCAAGAGATGTATATTCCAGTAAAAGAAATGAAAGATGAGGTAAGAATAATGGAATTACTCATAATAATTGTTAATAATTGTTTTGTTATACAGAAGAATCAAAACTCTACAAACGTCTTTGAAGGTATTTATACATTATGTATTTTTAGACTATCCAATATATACTACAGTGGGACATATACTGGTAATATTACTGATATATCTAATAATAACTACCAGGGACATATACTGGTATATTACTGATATATCTAATATACTACCAGTGGACATATACTGGTAATATTACTGATGTATCTAATATACTACCAATATACTGTTATTCAGCAATATTAGCACATTTACTAGCTCAGTGCTATTGTTTAAGGCAATCAAACAGTATAATTTTGTAATCATTGTTAGAAATGGAAATTAATTTATTAATTATTTATCTTGTCTTATGTAGGTATCTTATCAAAATTTAAAATCACTTGCTTTTAAGTGCGTTGTTGCTCTTGTAAGTATTTAATATTTAATAAAAATTACATAGACATAGAAATCACACAATTCATAAATTCTACTCAACAAAAATTATCGATATACACCTGTTATTACTAGAGGTTACAATTGTATATAAAATAGTATTGATAGTATGTTTTTGTAATGTAGGTTTTATATGATCATTATGATTGTACTATATCAATATAAAATGAGTAAGTTTATTGTAGTAACTGTTTTTTTGTTAAACTAAATTATAATACTGTATAATTTCAAGTAATATGTACTTATATCGCGTTTATTTATGGTTAAATATCACATATTTAGGCCCAATTTTAATCCCTCAAGTGGCTACTACTTATCTTGAGGGAGTATCACTTTTATGTGTATTAAAGCTGACATATCTATGTTGACAACATGGCAAACAGAATTGTTGCCAGTGAGTATACACCAAGTAATAGTATCAATGTTACTTTAACTAGTCATGTTTGATAAGCTTGAGTGATAATAACACTTCTGTTTGGTGTATATCGATGTATCCTGGTTATTTTAAATGGCTATATCAGAGTAATGTAGGCAAAATCCTATACAAGGTTGCATATAATTATTTCTCAGATATATTGTTGTATTCCCATTTTTAAAGGTCTTCTTGACTCAATTGAGTTGAAATCACAAAACAAGATGACTTTACAATTAAATCTATTGGGGACCCACCCTCACATTATCGGGATTCCTATTCTAGGCTATAAACAATCAACATCACTAATATTAACTTGTAAATGGTTATCACACTTTATAAAGCTACTAGCATTATAGTGGCACTTGAGATGATTACAACATTTCTATTGCAGCTGTTAATGGTGCTGGCGTAAGGGAAACAGAGTATAATCATTATTAATTCAAACAGATTTTAAAGAAGGTATGTTAAGAAATGTTTTTCCTACCC
>NW_024533001.1:0-30354 GCF_016097555.1 Gigantopelta aegis
TTTCACAAGTATGGACAAACCCATGCTTCTTTAAATTACCACTCTTTGTAAAACGTTTGGTGCACAATTCATGTTTGAAAGGTTTTTCACCAGTATGAATCGACATATGCCGTTTTAGAGTAGTAAGTTGTCTAAAGGTTGTCCTGCACACTTCACATATTAAGTGTTTTTCACCAGTATGAATCAACATATGCTGTTTTAAGACAGAACTGCATGCAAAATGTTTTGTCATACTTTACATTCGAAAGGTTTTTCACCAGTATGAATCAACATGTGTTGTTTTAAGATAGAGCTGGATGTAAACTGTTTTTTACACACTTCACATTCGAACGGTTTTTCACCAGTATGAATCAACATATGCCGTTTCAAAGTTCTATGGTGCCTAAAGGATGTTGTGCACACTTCACATCTAAAGTGTTTTTCCCCAGTATGAATCAACATATGCTGTTTCAAGACAGCCCTGACTGAAAAACAGTTTGTGCACACTTCACATTTAAAAGGTTTTTCACCAGTATGAATCAATAAATGCTGTTTCAAACCATCTCTATTTGCAAAACGTTTTTTGCATACTTCACTTTGGAATGTTTTCTCACCAGTATGGATCGAGAAATGTCGTTTCAAACTGCTATGGTGACTAAATTATGTTGTGCATACGTCACATGTAAAGTTTTTTTCACCGGTATGAATAAGCATATGCTCTTTTAAAAGTGAACCGTTTGTAAATGTTTTTGTGCATATTTTACATTTAAAAGGCATCTGCCCAGTATGAATAAACATATGGCGTTTTAAGTTGCATCTGTGTCGAAAACATTTTGGGCAAACATCACATTTAAAAGGTTTTTCATGTGAATGGATCACAATATGTCTTTTTAAATGTCCAACATCTGTAAAACGTTTTGAGCACTGTTCACACTCGACACGTTTTTCGCCAGTATGAATGGTCATGTGGAGTTTCAAGTATGTCTGCGTGTAAAGCATTTTGTACACACTTCACATTTGAAACCTTTTTCATTATTATGAATCAACATATGCTGTCTTAGGATGGAACTGCTTGTACAAACGTGTGCGCACACTTCACATTTGAAAGATGATTCACCGGTATGAATTAAACTATGTTGTTTTAAGTAGGAACCCCTTGAAAAACGTCTTGTGCACACTTTACATTCAAAGGGTTTTTCGGCAGTATGAATCAACATATGCTGTATTAATATGGAACTGTATGCAAAACGTTTTGTGCACACTTCACATTTGAAGCGTTTTTCACATTTTTCACTAGATCGACCACTAGCATGACCAAACATATGCTGTTTTAAGTTGGCAATCCATGCAAAATACTTTTTGCACACTTCACATTTGAATGGTTTCTCACCAGTATGCACACGCGTATGTGCTTTTAGTTTGAACTTGCATGTGAAATATTTTAAGCAGAATTCGCATTTCAGACCTTTGTCATCACCATTGACTGACATTGTTAGAGATGACTCTGTCAACACTTCATCTTTGTACTTCTATGTTTAATCAGGATGCATCTTCACAATTCAGATCTAGTATGAGACTGAAAAACAAAAACAACAAAAATACGATTAAAATATTCACAATGAAATGTATGTGACTTTTAGCTTTGATTTCTATGCAATTGAAAACAAAAAGAAGATAAACGTTAACAAGATATAAAAAGTCAAAACTGTTTCACACAAAATTTTCATCTTTTAAATTTATTTTGAATATAATAAAACCTGTAATTTTATAACTGGTTAAAGTGGCAGTATTCAGAATATTTTTATTATTTAAGCATACAGAACAGAAAATCCAATTACGTTTGGTGCATATATGATGCCACACTCCGCATTGATTTCACTACGCTGGCGTAACCAGGTCAAAAGCAAAGCCAGTATTTCGAAAGTGGGATCTCGGTTTTCATTGGCTTATCACAAGTGTGAAATTTCCCAACAAGAGATCACATGAGATTTCGCAATTTCTGAACAAATTTAACTGTCTTGATTGAGGGGTCGTCTCATATCTCCAAAACATATTTATATCCATAGAGGTATGGTACAATGCCTTTCCAGGGTCGGTGGGTGGGGGATTTGCCTTGGAATGTTGACAGTGGCCAGCTGTTGGCATACGCGTTACATGTAAGGGGATGTTACCAGTACGTAACGCTCTAGCGGAAGAGGAAGAGGGTATTGTGTTCAATTTACGAAACATTTTTCAAGACTATATGTTATTTTTATTCATTACTTAGACCTAAAAAGGTGTTTTTTGGAAATGCGCGGTCAGTCTTGGATCGATCCCCATCGGCGGGTATATAAAAAACATGGTATGTGATATCCTGTCTGTGGGATGGTACATATAAAGGATCCCTTGCTAAAAGAAAATGTAGCGGGTTTCCAAGGCGTGTGTGCAGGGATTTCAGCGGGGTTGGGGTTATAGACTGTGTTGAGCGAAGTTTATATGGGGCCATGCTCCCCCAGAAAATACATTTCAATTTTTGTTTTAAGCTTAGGCAAGTAAGGGTTTGGACCTCCACATGCACCCTATTCGTCTCTAAGATTATATGTCAAAATTACCAAATGTTAGACATCCAACAGCAGATGGAAGGAAGGATAGGATATGTTTTATTTAACGACGCACTGAACACATTTTATGTACGGTTGTATGGCGTCGAATGATTATTAATTCAATATGCTCTAACTTTGATGTCGTTAAACACCCACCCCCCACCCCTAACTTTACCCGTTCCGAACGAAATAATATTTATTTGAATTTGTCAGTTTAACACGTAACATTAAGAAGTGGAAACGTACATTGTCTTTAAAAAATATATATACATAATTAATGTGTTACTAGTATACAAACTAAACTTTGAATGTTCTACTAACACTTTATAAAATATTAATTCTGAAATAGGAAGGTACGATTGTCGATAATACGTTGTCAAGATCAAACCGGTTTTAACGAAAGACTCTAGTACCGTATCCTCAAACGAACGTTCTTCGTACATCGTATGATTTCTCTTTTAATTTTTTTAGACGAACCCTACAATTTGAAATCGGCAATCGCACGTGTTAACTGAAACTGTCGTTTGTGCTTTGCAGAGCTATGGCGGCACAGGCAACGACTCAAGCGTATACTTTTGACGATCTCCGTTCATAGCGAACACACACGAGTTTTCTAAAAGTGCATTTGAGCTTATATTGCATAGTTGTACATGATGATATAATATGGTAACCAGAGAATATAACTTTAAAACATGACATAATATTATATTGCATTTCTCTGACAACTAACGTTAACGAAATGACGTGACATACAGAAAACACGTCAGTTAACAACTAATACACAACTGGTCGTGTATACTGAATTGTATGGCACACCACACGTTCACCGGGTGGGTAATAAATTGAGATATTTAAAAGACGAATGTCTGTTAGCAAAAAAATATGCTGAATGCTACTAAATATATTTATAACTGTTCTACTCGTTCGAAAAGTTTTTGTCAATAAACGTTCTTAACTCGATTAACGGTGCTTTAATTTTTGTAGATAACCCGCTGACCAAACAATCACAAACGCACGCGCGCTCGCAATCCCTACCTCTCTCCCCTCCCTGTGTCTGTCTGTCTGCCTGCCCCCACCCCCACTTCCCCACACCACTCGCTCTCTCTCTCTCTATCTCTGTCTCTCTCTTGTCTCTCTGTCTCTGTCTCTCTCTCAATCTCTCTCTCTCTCTCTCTCTCTCTCTCTCTCTCTCTCTCTCTCTCTCTCTCTCTCTCTCTCTCTCTCTCTCTCTCTCTCTCTCTCTCCCCATTATGTTGTGTTAAAGAGGGCTCAAACAAACTATAACAAATTATGGCTTGTCCAATGTTCTGATATGTACAGTGGTTTGTGTTTCATTTAAGCAATATCGTATCAGCAAATCTCGTAATCATTTATTAAAATTAACAATGGACAGGGAACGTTGATAGAAAAAATAATATTCCGAACTCCTGTCAATAGTTTTAGGACATTATTATTATTATTATTAAATGAAACAATATTATTATTATTATTATTATTATTATTAAATCAAACAATATTTAGATTTTATTTTTAGATTATCCGTTTTCGTTCAAACGAAATGTTTCTGGTCGTCCATGTGTTTCTAATACCACAACATGCTTGTTTGATAGTTTTAAAAACGCACGTGCGTATGAGAAGTAACGGTTATTGAGTCGAATTATAGTCTAGTTTTGAGGATATTTCCTTGTTTCAATGTCACAGCGTCTTATTTCACCCTGTAACTTTATCCAAACGACGTTTAACGTGTTATGGGTGTCTGAATTAACTAAACTTAGTGTTAATGTTTACATAATAAAACTAGGCTCTCCCGTCTTTAAAAACTAAAATTGCCAGAATAAAAAAGTGATTTTTAAACTCAGACGACCAGTCCGTACTCATGTTCTACTTCGGTTATTAACAGACATATGACTGTAGAGCAAACAGTGTTGAAAAGAAAAGTTTTGTGTTAATATAAAATAATAACAATAATAATAATAATAAACAAAACAAAACAAAAAACAACCCAACAACATCAACATTGAATGGAGTTTAGCATATTAAAACTACAAGGGGAGTCCCGAGGGGGTCTATACTGTGGCGAGCGCACGGGTCGGATCGTGCTCCCACAGTAAATACATTGACATTTTTTATTTTGTATTGGAGAAGTGAATTATTTTGACTCCCTTCGCCTGAATGGGCTTTAAACTCCGTGTTGACCCGGGAAGCTCAGTCCGTACAAATGTTTGAATTCGGCTATTACTGGTTATCTATTAACTAGAGAAACTGGAGTGAAAATAAATGGTTCTATAAATAAACTATAACAAACCTATACAACCCTAATGTTCAGTGCCATATTCCCGCACTCTCCGAGGACTAGGACATAGTTTTGTAGATGATATTAGCTATAAAACAGGCAAAATTAAACCAACAAGTTCAACATTAAATCGTACAGTAACCGGTTTTACCAGTTTCAAACAAAGAAACAGAACATCCGAAAACTAATCTGGACTACTGTTCGGACTATATTGTAAAAAAACAAAAAACAAAAAACACCCAGTGAACCGGTTTATTTAAATATTACCAGAGCCGGTTTAACGATCCGCGGGGCCCCTGTCCCAGGATATATATTTTGCAAGACCCTCGAGGAGAGGGGACAAATAACCTGGGGAAAATTAAAGTACACATCACCGCGTTTCTACGGAATCTACAAACGCGTGGACCCTGACATCGGAATGTTTTTTTTGTTCAATTAAGAAACCCTTCCCAAAAACAAAGTGCACAATTACAAAACAGACAAGTAGAGACATTCAAACGATTTATATGCATAGGGAAATGTATACATAACCGGCATTTTGCACTGTACACACTATATTAAATAGCATGCAATATTAAAGACACTTTTACAAAACACCCTGTTTTACACCGCTGCCATCGTCAACGTCTCGTCAGTTTCAAAGATTCTTAAATTGATGCATAAGAGTTTTAGTGACGTCACGAGGGGCGTAGGCTAGGGGAGTAAATGGTCCGCTTTCAGAACTAAAACATACAGGTTTATACATATGGAATTTCTGGTGGTGCAAAAACAAAATAAAAAAAGGTCCACTTGGTTCGTGTTCGAACCCCCCCCCCCCCCCCCCCCGATCTAGATCACAATACGCCCCTGGCCACGTGATATGTAATTAGACTACGACATTAATATTAACATTTGCTGGTTGATTTTGGATTGGATTGGATTGGATAAAATATTAATGTGCCTACATTTGTATATCCAATTAAGGTTCAAGCAAGTTTCTCCCGGCCACAATCTGGGATTTACCCAGTGATTGGGTCCGGGATAGAATGGGTGGGTGGGTAGAGGTTTAGAGTCGCAAATGGGTAGAATTTTGAAAATAGCAATTAGTGAAAACGTTAAGAGAATAAAAAAAAAAGTTAACCCAAACAATTAAAGAATTGATTGCTCAGCCAATCTGTCCCGGGTCAGATCACTGGCTATCCAGAGATCGGGCCCAGGTCAGACATGCTCGAACCTCTAGTGGTATAGGAGCATGTAAATAAATATTGGAATGGAATGCTCAGCTAAATATTTATATAATTTGGAGCATTTTAGAAGGACAGTCCAAACACGAGCGTAGGAAAGTGGCAAAAAGTGGTGGGGCACACTTTTACACCATTATAAAGCAAATATAAAGCAAAATATCTAAAAAGTGTTGGGGGGGTGGGGGGGGGGGGGCAAATGTCCCCCTTGCCCACTCTAGTGCCAAATATAAATACGAGAAAGAAGAGAGGATCGGACTATTTAATGCATTTTTAAAAATAATTTCGACATAAAATGTTGAACGAATGTTTAAAAGTTTCAAATCCGATCTAGACGTATGTGGCCTCGTTAAGGCCGTTAAGGTGCATAGGTTGTAGGGACAAGATGGGTTGCATCCCGTGAAGAAAAACCCTGGAGTAACAGTTATTAGATGTGGAAGGTGTAGTGCTGTGCTGAAATACATATCTTGAGAAGCCGGATCCGTCTGAACGCGATAATATCAGACTAGGGTATGGTCCAGTGGTCATGGTTGGTATAGTGGTGCGGACGGGCCCGGCTCCGGGGGATACGAGATGGTATCAATATAAAATAAAGTAAAGTCTAGAAAAGAGTAGTAGGGGTCGAACCCGCTCTCTATTTCTTCTTAGAGTGGGGCGATCAATCTTCCAATGCTGCTAGGACAGTCTCGGACAGTTATGTGGCGTTCTACAGATTGGATGTCATACGAGTCGGGGGCGGGACGTAGCCCAGTGGTAAAGCGCTCGCGCGATGCGCTGTCGCCCTGGGATCGATCCCTTTCGGTGGGCCCATTGAGCTCTTTCTCATTGCAGCCAATGCACCATGACTGGTCTATCATAGGCCATGGTATGTACTACCCTGTCTGTGGGATGGGGGGTATAAAAGATCCCTTGCTGCTTATCGAAAAGAGTAGGGACAGCAGGTTTCCTCTCTCAACCGTATCTAAAATGTGCTGAGTGCTTCGTTAAATAAAACATTTCTTTCTTTCATACGAGTCACGGAAGAATGTTGACAAAAGTCAGCCGGAAAAATTACGTGGGGGCGAAGAATCTCGCTAAAAAGAATCCAACCTGGTGGCGCAGTATATCACATCCCGCCCCGGATACCTCCAGAATGAAGTGGACAGTAGATCTCTGGTACAGTTGAAACGAAGTGCATCTTTATAAACACAAGATAAAGGAATAACATAATACAAGGGAATGTGATACAATTATAAAGTAAGTCTTAGATTCTCATCCACACCCGCCCGAAGAAAAATGACAAATCCCCGTGTTGTTGTTTTTTCTTTCTTTCTTTCTTTTTGTTCCTTTCTTTAAATTGTTTTTGTTTGTTTTGTTTGTTTGTTTGTCTGTTGTTGTTTGAGTTTCTTTTTTCTTTTTTTCTTTTTTTTTGTGCGTTGTTTTATTGGGGGGTTTTCGGGGGGGGGGGGGGGGGGGGGGGGGGAGAGTAGGGTGGTTTGTTTTTGTTTTGTTTTTTTGTTTTTTGACCAAAATGGTTTTTGTTCGATCTTCCGTGTTCCAAGTGTCCTAAAAATATATTTAAGTATCCCTACCACATCCCAATTTTAAAATAAAAGTTGAATAATAATCATGCATTTAATTTACTCTGGCCTTAGTATTTGCCGGTGAACGTATATCCCATTAAAGTCGTAGACCCTAATTTTAACCCTTATACATGGACACTACTTTTGGTTAATCTACACACATTTGGATAAAGTTACAACAGAGTAAAACAATTATTCTGTGACGTTAAAAAAGGGATTTTTTTGTTTTGTTTAAATAGGCGACAATTCGACTCCATACCCTGACACACGTGCGTTTTTAAAATAAGAACACTGCATTTTATGGTATCAGAAACACGAGGATGACAAAACAAATTTAAAAAATCGGTTGTACGGAAATAGATGAACTAAAGAATAAAATATAAGTAATGATGTGATCATACATGGCCCTAACAGTCAAACAAATATGCCTAATCTTAGTGTTTAAAAACTTGGGTCTGTCACTTTAAGAGTGTACAAATACTGTTTGAGCGGCCAAAGCAATGAGGAATATAAATAAGCCGTGACGGCATCTCCATTGAAATGTGGCCGGAGAGACCGAGAAGGATCCTGGCTGTCTTGGAATTTGATAACTCGCATTCATATTTGTAGAGGCTGTTATATACGACTTGTGTGTTTAGCCTTCTACGGTACGGGATAGACATGTTTATTGAATAACAGTAGTTAATGCTATTGAAGCTTATTCCTTACGCTGTACATTATATGCGGTGAAAATAAGGCTGTGTCTATAACGTGTTATAAATAGACGTGGTCTAGAGTCATGTAGTTAGTAAAGTGGATGGTATTTATTCAGTCGGTTTGTAAAATTATTGATATTTATTCAGTCTACAACTACTACTACTACTACTACTACTACTACTACTACTACTACAGTACTACTACTACTACTAATACTACTACTACTGCTTCTGCTGCTGCCACCACTACTACTACTACTAATTCCATTACCACTGTTACTACAACAACACCAACTACTACTACTACTACTACTACTACTACTACTACTACTGCCACTGCTGCTGCTGCTACTATTGCTGCTGCTGCTGCTACTACTACAACTATTACTACTACTATTACTACTACTACTACTATTACTACTACTACTACTACTGCTACTACTACCATTACTACTACTACTACTACTATTATTACTACTACTACTACTGCTGCTGCTACTACTACTACTGCTACTACTACTACTACTGCTACTACTACTACTACTACTACTACTACTACTACTACTATTATTATTATTATGCAGGGGGTAGTTTCTTGTAATGAATGGATACATGGATAAACGTTTAACAACACCCCTGCACACACACACACACATACACACACACACACACACACACACACGCACACAATATACCGTCTATTGGGTGTCTGAAAATGGAATTTCTTTCAGACCCCTAGGCCCTGTCTCTAAGCTTGTAAATATATGCATTATGATTTATTGTTAATGTGGTGAGTTGTTACTGCAGTCGGTGACACGGATGCGACATCACACATTTAGATCAGCTATAGATACACTCAAGATATCATCCGCATTGAAAAAAGACAAACACGTCGCCTCTTTTATCGTATAGTCGGGTTCAGCTCCCTTCGAGTGTTAAACGTCCTGGTTGCCAGAACAAACTCAACAGTCACCAAGAAAATGTCGGCTGTACGAAGTTTGAAGGTTTGGTTTTACGTCGTGGTTGGATATTGTCTTCTTCAGGTTGTACAACTTCAAGGTAATTGCATTTGAATAGTTATATGTTTTAATTATTTAAGTTATGGTAATCATCACATATGATATATGATCAATTATTTACGATTTAATTTCCACAAGTGCTTACTAATATTTCGTAATCATTACGGGAAGAATAGGTGTTTTAGGGATTTCTTTTCCAGATGCAGTGGCGTAGCATGGCCCCCCCCGACCCCCCCCCCCCCCCCCCCGAATCCCGGGACATATTTACCTTTTCGCTTATTAATAACATTAAAAAGGTTCCTGTGTCATATCCCACTACACAGGCGCCAGAGATGAGAGGCGATGGGGGGGGGGGGGGGGGGGGGAGGGATGGGCAGGAGGGGGCATTTTTGTTTCAAAGCATAATATTGTTGGTAGCGTTGTAACTCAATGACTGATCCCTGTCTATAAACTGTGTTGGATTATTGTCTTCTTTTGTGTTTGTGTTGGGATTTTTTGGTTGTTGTTTTTTTTGTTATTAAATAGTATGTGTCCCTTTCCTAAACGGTGTCTCACAACTGGTACATCAAAGACCGCGGTATCTATACTGCTGGAAAGAAATAAGGGATTACACATACACTAACAGGTGTCATTTGTTAATAGCCATAGTTTATAATGTGATGATGGGTCGTTAAAAATCGCCCTTTATTTTATTTAAGAATATGCTCTACCTTTTTTATAGTGTGCGCGTGTACATGTGCACATTCACGTGTGTTTGCGTTTACATACGCGCCTGTGTGCATGTATGCCTGTTAGGACTGGTGTTGTCGTAATATTGTGCTGCGCGTGTATGTGTATAAATGTATAATAATTATAGTACATGCTAATGCACTTTGGATTTCTGTATGTGTCAGTTTGTTCAAGACAAGACAAGACAAGACTTTATTTACTCTCTGGCCGGTGCACAACGGCGTAGGAGGAATATATACATAATATTTCTATAAACACGTGACAAGATGAAAGAGAAATACAAAAGTTAAATTACACTGATTGTGAATTAATTCCTATGAACATTTGCATACAACATAAAGCTGTGAATATTCATAAAAATACAAATATATAAACTGTTTAGCCGGTAGAACTAGTTAAAATTTTTATTGGTAAATTAATGTTCAATATATATATATATATAAAATGTACTTCTGGGGGTTGGGGATGTGAAATATCTAGGATGTTTAAATGCATTCATAAATACTTTTATAAACTTTGCTAAATTCTTTAGTGTACTGATTCGTTTGTTTTGCATTAGTTCTTTGAATTTATAAGTACTTGGTCGAGTATAGTAATAGGGATGTAAAAATTGAGTCCTAGAATTACAAAACAAGTGGGAAATGAAAAGATAATGAAACTTATCACCAATTTCACTTTCATTGCACAGGGTACAAATTCTATCTTCTAATGAAATACTATTCCAGCGTCATGTTTCTACCGGTAAATAATGGTTTGATGTTCTGAATTTTAAGAGTGGTTTCCACAGTTTTTTCTGGAATTAGTTGTTCCTTATATATACCTTATGGTAGGTTTTGCCTCTCGAAGATAATGATATGTTACTTCTCCATGTTTGTGAATATTGATCAGTTTGTCTTTGTTTAATTTGTTGCGAGAGACAATTAACTGATCTGAAAGTATGAGCTACCCAGACATTACCCATTCCCAAGTTTTCCAAAATGTTTTTAATAGTAATGGCCCATTTATATTCTGTTCCGTTAACAATATAGTCATTTAGCATTACTTTATACAATAACGTCGAACATTTTGACTGCTTTCCTGATAAAAACCTTGCCCAGTAACATACCATTCTTCTATAAATTATTAATTCAATAGGAAGTCTCCCTAGCTCTCCAAAGAGCATACAAAATGGTGTTGCTTTCTTAATAGGTAAAATATGTCTTAAAAATGTATTTGTACGGAATTAAATATATCAATTTTCTCATGTCCTCAGACTTCACATCCGTATAACAAGATTGGAAGGACTATTGAATCAAACATTTTTAATTTACATTCGGTTGATAAATGATTATCTTTGGCTTTTGATAATACAAAATACATGGCCTTAGTAGCTTGCTGGCTGAGCTTAGTTTTAGTAATACGGAAGTTATTTAATTTAGTAAAGATAATTCCAAGATATTTATATTCTTTTACATTCTCTAGAACAGTGTTTCCGATCTTGAAAGTGTGTTTATAATCTCTAGTGGTTCCATTAAAAATTAATATTTTCGTTTTGCTAAAGTTTATTTTAAATTTCCATTTTAAAGAATATTGATAACATATATTTAAGGTGTGTTGTAAGTCGTTTGCGGAGGTTGATAAAAGTGCGGTATCGTCTGCATATAACAAACAAAACATATGTAGTACAATAGCTAATGGTGAATTTTGATTATCGGACATAGGGACAACTCCTTGACATCCATGGTTAGTTAAGTAATCTTCTATATCGTTTAAATACAGGGAAAATAAAATTGGGGATAAATTTTCACCTTGACGGATGCCGATATTGCATGGGAATAAAACCGATTGCATATTATTTATAACAATAAGTGATTTTAGGCCTTGGTACATTTCGTAGATAATTCGAAAGAATTTACCGTTGATATTATTTTGCAGAAGTTTATGCCAAAGTAGCGTTCTGGGTACCATATCAAATGCCTTCTCAAAATCAACAAAAGCGCAATATAGCTTTTTCTTTCGTTTTTTAAGGATATCTATTAAGTGATGTAATGTAAAAATATGATCCGTAGTTGAATAGCCTTTCCGAAATGCGGTTTGGGCCTCACTAATTATATTGTTTTCTTCGATAAATTTATTTATTTATTATTTAGTAATGTTGTGAATAGTTTAGAGCAGCAGCAAAGTAATGTAATTGGTCGGTAATTTTCGGGATGTAGTCGACTTCCTTTATTTTTTAATATTGGTATAATAATACCAGTGTGCCATTCTTCAGGTAACACTCCATTATCAAAGATTGTATTAAAAAGCTTAACGTAAACTGGCAGGAGCAAGGTGGCTGTTGATTTAATGTATTCATTAATTATTTTGTCTACACCTGCCGCCTGGTTTAATTTTAATTGTGATATAGCTTGCATTATTTCATTTTCAGTAATTTTTTCGTTTATAATATCATTGTCGGTTACTACGTTTAGTACCTCGTCCATATTAAAATCAAATACATCATCGTTATTGGGCTCTCCTTTATTTAAATGGCTGAAATAATTTTAAAATCCATCAGTCGAAGGAATGTTAGAATTAGGCAGTTCCTTATTCTTAAGTATGTTGTGTCACCCACTATCTAGACACATCATACACTCGTCCTTTGATTTCGTACAACGAATAAAACAGGTAGCGCGTTATCGTAGCTGAACATTCCAGGTAATCCTTTCTCAGCAACAACGACCCGCTCTACCCAGGCATTTAACTTCCTGGTTTGACGAATGTAGACTGTAAAATATGGAGAGTATTCTCTTTCATTGTGGTCGGGCATTTTTGTAATAGGGTTGTAGAAGCGCGAGGAAATAGTTTCCAGATTAATATTTTATATATATTTGTATCAAATGTGTAAATATTTTTCTCAAAGTAGTTATCGCCGGTGGTAAATAACAGCTTATGTTTGGGTATAATACTACTACATATGGAATACACTAACGTATACAGGCATAATACTGATGGAAAGAAATAAAGGATCACGCAGATAGCAACAAGAAATAATGACTGCATCAAAAATCAATTCATATTGTCAGAAGTTGACTGGGAACATATAGGCAGCACATTCAACAGTACAGACATTCAATCCCACACTACAACTTGGTATGAAATATAGACATAACTACGCTAGTAGTGTTCTACAATTTGATGTGTTCCCTTAATTCTTTCCATACTTCACGAAATGCATTAAAATGAATGAATGAATAAATGAATGAATGTTTAACGACACCCCAGCACGAACAATACATCGGCTATTGGGTGTCAACTATGGTAAATGCGAAATGCATAAAAAAAACCAACCTATTATGTGATAGAATTGGGTCCATTTTGTAATAACAATAGGTGCCCATCTTATAATAAAACTAATACCCATTCTGTAATAACAAACGTGGTCCGCTTAACGGCTACAATACTGTGCGACCAGAGTCATGACGACAACTTGAGACTTGATTATATCTTAAACCTGCTTTAGTGGCCCATTGGTTAAATTGTCCAGTTTAGGTCACTTGGGAATCCAGCGTGTATGAACGGAACTGTAAAGTTCTGTGGTTTTATTTACAAACTGTGATTATGTTTAACAACGATCACTTACTTTCGGTTGGAGATGGACGTTTTAGTGCGAGTACGTTTGACAATAGTTATCTTCTTTCTAGGTATAAACACAAACACAAATTATTGTTCTGGCAAAAACAATCCATCCCATATTCGCTCAACCAATTGTGTTATATATAAATAAAACAGAGTAGACGTATTCTAACCTTTTATTAATCACCACTGGGTACATACAAAAATCCATTTAGACTCATTTTGAAAACATTATGCACACAATTTTGAAATATGTTTGTTGCATTGAAGACTTCTCCAATGATTGGGTCCGGGACAGAATTTGGTTTAGAGTTGAAAATGGGCAGAATTTTGAAAATAGCAATTAGTGAAAACGTTAAGATAATAAACAAAAAATTAAGCCCCAAAATAAAAGAATTGGCTGCTCAGCCGAATATTTATATAATTTGGAGCATTTTAGAAGGACAGTCCAAATATAAATATTTATTTATTTTTAAGTAATTTCGACATAAAATGTTGAACGAATGTTTAAAAGTTTCAAATCCGATCTAGACGTATGTGGCCTCGTTAAGGCCGTTAAGGTGCATAGGTTGTAGGGACAAGATGGGTTGCATCCCGTGAAGAAAAACCCTGGAGTAACAGTTATTAGATGTGAAAGGTGTAGTGCTGTGCTGAAATACATATCTTGAGAAGCCGGATCCGTCTGAACGCGATAGTATCAGACTAGATTATATTCTAGTCGTCATGGTTGGTATAGTGGTGCGGACTGGCCCGGCTCTGGAGGATACGATATGGTATCAATATAAAATGAAATACAGTATAGAAAAAGAGTAGTAGGGGCCGATCGCGCTCTCTATTTCTTCTTAGAGTTGGGCGGTCAATCTTCCAGTGCTGCTAGGACAGTCTCGGACAGTTATGTGATGGTGCATACAAAAGATCCATTGTTGCTAATCGAAAAGAGTAACCCATGAAGTGGCGACAACGGGTTTCCGCTCTCAATATCTGTGTGGTCCTTAACCATATATCGGACGCCATATAACCGTAAATAAAATGTGCTGAGTGCGTGGTTAAATAAAACATTTCTTTCTTGCATACAAGTCACGGAAGAATGTCAACAAAAGTCAGCCGGAAAAATTACGTGGGACCGAAGAATCTCGCTAAATAGAATCCAACCTGGTGGTACAGGCAATCGAAACGAGAAGCGTCACAGCGTCCAATCAGTCCCGATGACTGCATACATCCCAGTAGAAAACTCCATTTCGTTGACAAAAACAAAACAAAATGGAGGATTCCCACGTCAAGCACACGAACGCACGTGAAGTGTGCACAGGCGAAACAAAAACGTCTTATCGCGGCGAGTTCCTGAGTGGAAATATTTGATCTTGGTCATAAATTGAACAAGGTAAAACACCATTTCATCAAAGAAAACAGAGGAAACCCGTTACATTGCAGTGCGCGTGCGCAGAAATCATGTCCGGTTAATAGACAGGTTCAGGACAGAGAGAGAGAGAGAGAGAGAGAGAGAGAGAGAGAGAGAGAGAGAGAGAGAGAGAGAGAGAGAGAGAGATGGTGAGGGAGAGAAAGAAAGAGTGAGGGAGCGAAAGAAAGCGGCAGACAGACAGAGAGTAGTTTACTATTGAGAGTGGTAAGGCACATTGACTAATTAATCAACGCATATTGGATGTCAAACATTGGTTAATTCTGACACATATTCATCAGAGGAAACCCGTTTCATTTTTCCTAATGCAGCAAGGGATCTATTATATGCACGTTGCCACAGGAAAGCACATACCACGGCTTTTGTCCATTTGTGGTGCACTGGTTGGAACTAAAAAATATCAGCTGAATGGATCAACCGATGTGGTTCGATCCTGCGACGCAAGCACCTCAAGAGAGAACTCACCCGACTGAGCTAAACTAGCCCCACGTACTAAAAGATACCACCAAGAAGACTGGTTTGTTTAACAACACCACTAGATCACATCGGCTATTGTATATCAAATGGTGTTTGTTTTATGTTTTAGCATATAGTCTCAAACAAGACCTCCCCCAACCTATATTGTTTCAATTAGTAGCAAAGGATAATTTATATGTACATACCACGGCCTTTGATATACAGTCGTGGTGCACTGGCTGGAATGAGAAATAGCCCAATGGGCCCACAGGTAGGGATCGATCCTAGACCGACCCCAAGAAAGAGACCCGTCACCGTGTTGTTGTTGTTTTTGTTTGATTTATTTTATTTGTTTGTTTGTTGTTGTTTTGTTGTTTTTGCGTTGTTGTTGTTGGTTTTGTTGTTTTTTTTGTTTTGTTTTGTTTTTAAAGTGTGTTTTTTTTTTTTGGGGGGGGGGGGGGGGGGGGAGACTGGTGTTTTATTATTTGTTTTCGCGGGGATGGGGATGGGGTGGAGTTGTTGTTTTTCTTTGGCCAAAACGGTTTTTGTTCCATCTGCCGTATTCTGAGTGTCCTGAAAATATATTTAAGATCCCCTCCCCCCCCCCCCCCCCCCCTACACACACACACCTCTAATTTTGAAATAAAAGTTGGATAATAATCGAGGATTTCATTTATACTGGCCTTAATATTAGCCGGTGCAGATATATCGCATTAAAGTCGTAGACCGTACTTTCAAGCCGTGAAAATGGGCGTTATGTTTGGCTATCAACAGAACTGTAACACATTTGGACAAAGGTACAACAGAGTGAAGCAATAACAGTCTGTGACGTTGCAACAGGGAAATGTCTTTAAAAATAGGCTAGAAGTCAACTCCACAATCAGACGTACGTGCGTTTTTTTAAAATAAGAAACTGACATTAGAAACACAAGGATGACCAGAAACACTTCGGTTGTACGGAAATTTATAAACTAAACAATACAATATTAAATATTAAATATTAGTAATGTTTGATTTCAGTGATCGTAAATGGCTCCAGTAGTGAAACATATATGCCTTAGACTTTAAAAAGTAGGGTCTGTTACTTTAAGAGTGTACGAATACTGTGTGCATTTAAAGCTAATGCGAAATATTAACAAGCCATGTTTGTTTTTTTAATTTAATGACACAACTAGAGGACATTGATTTATTAATCATCAGCCATTGGATGTCAAACATTTATTAATTTTGACTTATAGTATTAGAGAGGAATCCCGCTACATGTTTCCATTAGCAGCAAGGATTTTTTTATGTGCACCATCCCGCAGACAAGATAGCAAATACCACGGTATTTGATATATCAGTCGTGGTGCACTGGCTGGATCGTGGGCTAACCAACGGGGATCGATCCCAGACGGACCACGCATCAAGCGAGTGTTTTACCACGGGGTTATGACCCGCCCCAAACAAGCGAAACAAGAATGTGGCCGGAGATACCGATACGGAGCATTGGTGTCGTGGGATTTGATAACACTTATTTATGTGTGTAGAGGCCATTATGTACGGCTTGTGTGTATAGCCATCTACAGTTCGGGTTCACCGTGTTTGTTTCAATAAAAGTAGATAATGCTTATCGAGCTTATTCCTTACGCTGAACGTTTTATGCGGTGAAAATAAAGGTGTGCCGATAATGTCATAATACGTCACTGTCGTAGGAAGCGGGGAGCCCCCCCCCCCCCCCCCGCCACACACGTTGTAGCAGCAGCGGTGGTTTATATATATTTATACATGAATTTATACATCTCTCTCTCTCTCGCTCTCTCTCTCTCTCTCTCTCTCTCTCTCTCTCTCTCTCTCTCTCTCTCTCTCTATGTGTGTGTATATGTGTGTGTGTGTGTGTCCCACTCCCACACCCACGTTGTGGCACCGTCCTACGCCCGTGAACATGTTAAACTAGATATGGTACAATCAGTCTCTAAAATAAAGCAGTTTGTAAAACGATTAACGTTTTTATTCAGTCAGTTTCTAAATTAATTGATTCACTCATACAATTTACAATTGCTTAAATTCAAAAATAACTTTTAATAAAAATTGCTTTTATTTATTTATTTATTATATTATTATTATTATTATTATTATTATTATTATTACTTCTATTGGGGGCGGGGCATAGCTCAGTGGTAAAGCGCTCGCTTGATGTGTGGTCGGTTTCGGATCGATCCCCATTGGTGGGCCCGTTGGGCTATTTTTCTTAGCCAGTGCACCACGACTGGTATATTAAAGGTCATGATATGTGCTATCACGCCAGTGGGATAGTGCATATAAAAGATCCCTTGCTACTAATGGAGAATTATAGCGGGTTTCCTCTCTAAGACTTTATGTCAAAATTGCCAACTGTTTGACATCCAATAGCCGATGAATAATAATAGTCTTTAAATAAAACACACATTTTATTACTTGTATTATTATTATTATTGTTATTATTGTTACTATTATTATTGTTAATATGTAGTAGTAGTAGTAGTAGAAATAGTAGTAGTAGTAGTAGTAGTAGTAGTAGTAGTAGTAGTAGTAGTAGTAGTAGTTGCTGTTGTTGTTGTTGTTGTTGTTGTAGAAGTAGTATTCCAACCAGTGCACCATAACCGGTCAAAAACCGTGGTATGTGTTCTCCTCTCTGTGGGAAAGAGCATTATAAAAGATTCCTTGTTGCATTAAGAAAATGTAGCGGGTTTCCTTTGATGACTATATGTCAGAAGTACCAAATGTTTGCCATCCAATAGTCGATGATTAATTAATCAGTGTGCTCGTGTGGTGTCATTAAACAAACACTTTAGTAGTAGTATGAATGGATGAATGTTTAACGACACCACTGCACACAATACAAATACACTGGCTACTGGGTGTCTGACAATGGAGTTTCTTTCAGACTCCTAGGCCCTGTCTGTAAACTTCTAAATACATGCATTATGATTTATTGTTAATGTTGTGAGTTGTTACTGCAGTCTGTGACACGGATAATATATCACACATTTAGTTCAGCTATAGATAAACTCGATATATCATCCATATGGAAAAAAAGACAAACACGTCGTCTCTGTTATCGTGTGACCGGCCTCGGCGGCGCAGTGGTTAAGCTATCGGACTACAGGCTGGTAGGTACTGGGTTCAGATCCCAGTCGAAGCATGGAATTTGTAATCCAGATACCGACTCCAAACTCTGAGTGAGTGCTCCGCAAGGCTCAATGGGCAGGTGTAAACCACAGTGGGAAGCGCAAATAAAAGATCCCTTGTTGCCTATCATAAAAGAGTAGCCTATATGGAGACAGCGGGTTTCCTCTAACAAAAATAGTGTCGGAATGACCATATCTTTGACGTCCAATAGCCGATGATAAGATTAAAAATCAATGTGCTCTAGTGGCGTCGTTAAATAAAACAAACTTTACGGTTATCGTGTAGTCGGGTTCCGCGCCGTTCAGGTGTTAAACTTCCTGGTTGCCAGAACAAACTAAACAGTCACCAAAAAAATGTCGGCTGTACGAAGTTTGAAGGTTTGGTTTTACGTTGTGGTTGGATATTGTCTTCTTCAGGTTGTACAACTTCAAGGTAATTGCATTTGAATAGTTCTATGCTTTAATTATTTAAGTTATGGTAATCATCACATATGATATATGATTAATTATTTGCGATTTAATTTTCACAAGTGCTAACTGATATTTCGTAATCGTTACGGGAAGAATATCCGATTTGGGGGTTTCTTTCCCAGATGAGAGGCGGGGGGGGGGGGGGGGGTCGTTTTTTATAGCATAATATTGTTGGTAGGAATGTAGCACAGTAATAGATCACTATCGATAAACTTTGTTGGTTTATTGTTTTCTTTTGTGTGTTTTGTATGTGTGTGTGTGTGTGTGTGTGTGTGTGTGTTTCG
This sequence comes from Gigantopelta aegis, assembly GCF_016097555.1. Classification (NCBI taxonomy): domain Eukaryota; kingdom Metazoa; phylum Mollusca; class Gastropoda; order Neomphalida; family Peltospiridae; genus Gigantopelta; species Gigantopelta aegis. The sequence continues at coordinate 19,451 of NW_024533001.1, forward strand.
TTTTCAAAAATGTTATATGTCCCTAACTTAAACGGTACCTCACGATTGGTACATCAAAACCCGTGGTATATACACTGGCGGAACGAAATACAGGATCAAATATACACGAACAGGAGGAAGTGACTGCATCCTTATCAATTATCTAATGTGTCAGCACGTTAACCGCGTTACTGCCATTCAATCTCACATTTATTCCTTTATTTCTTTCTATCAGTATATTATCATGTCTATGGGAAAGTACATGTGTTTGTTTATGTGTTTTTTTTCGTCGAGTATCACATGTATTGACTGCGGATTCTCCACCCCTATTTCTCTCTATATTTCTGGTTCCAGGCAGTGCACCACGACTGGTATATTACTCTTATTATTATATGTTCCTAACCAAAACGGTGCCTCACAATAGGTTTATCGAAGACCGCGGTATCTACAGGGGCGAAGAAGCAAGGGATCAAACAGAAGAAAGTAACTGCATCCTTATCCGTTATATATTGAGTCAGCAAGTTAACCGTGTTACTGACATTCAATCTCACATATATTCCTCTCTTTCTATCGGCATATTATCATGCCTATGGGAAAGTGTATGTGTTCATTCATGCTTTTTCGTCGAGTATCACATGTTTTGACTGTGGATTCCCCACCCCATTCTCTCTTCCTCTCTCTCTCTGTCTCTCTGTCTCTGTCCCTGTCTCTCTGTCTCTGTCTCTCTCTCTCTCTCTCTCTCTCTCTCTCTCTCTCTCTCTCTCTCTCTCTCTCTCTTCCCCCATGCGTCGAGATAATAATTTGTCATTTGTTAAATAACAAATAGCCATAGTTTTGAATGTGATAACGGGTCGTTGAATATCGTCCTTTATTTTATTTACGAATATGCTCTTCCTTTTTTATAGTGTGCGCGTGTACATATGCGCGTACACGTGTGCTTGCGTTCACATACGCGCGTGTGTATACATGTATATTAATTATAGTGCATCATAGTGCACTTTCGATTACAGTGTGCGTCCGTTTGTTCAGTGTCTACCACTATCTAGACAAATCATGCACTCGCCCTTTGATTTCGTACAACGAATACAAACAGGTAGCGTGTTATCGTATCAGGTCAGGTCACAGGTCTTTGCGTGCATATTAAGAGCAAGCTGTTGTAGCGCACGCCTGTCCTGGGCACAAGAGCCGGCCTCGGCCGGTATTATTTTGTCCGGCTCCTTATTATAGTACGTGCTGGGTCATTAAATGGGGGCAGGTGCATGGTCAATGCACCCTATGTACTGTTGCGGTGGTGCATGCTGTCTGTTTGTAAACCCTAGTTTGGTGTTGAGATTGTTCCTATTGTCCTATGTCCCTATACTAGTGTACTCAACGGTTATCCAAGACCACCCCCCCCCCGTGTTTGTGGGGGGGGGGGGAGAGCTATACTAGCCTAGCTATCTAATTTGAAGGGAGTTTTTGTTCCCGTTATAGTGTAAGTATTGGATAAAAAGCCTAGTGCTTAGCATATTTTATTTGGCTACCAAAAACAATGCGTTTATTAAGTCGGTCGTCAACTGTCGGTAGGAAGAATATGTCAATAACTGTATACATGGGTAAGAAGTTAAATTTCATTTCCCACCCCCTCAAAAATCGTATCTAAATTGGCACTTATTGGTAAGATGAATTGTAATATCTAACAGATTAATCTTACTTGTTATTTATCCGGCTGTATGGATTCCTATCGGCGTCTTCTTCTGGAACCCTAAGTGACTCACCTTATGTTGCTATAATAAAGCTTGTCTTTGGTAGTACATGGTGCAAGTGCAAAGACCAAGTCCTGCGGCTTATTTACACTATTGCGGCGTCCAATTAAAGGGTAGCCACCGCAATAGTTTCCTAAAATGAAGAAGTAAAGAAAACAAAACATGACCACACTGACATAGTTTACTTCCAAATGACATGCCAGCACATACCGCAGCCTTTGATATACCAATCATGGGGCACTGGTTGAGTTGGGTAAAATACCCATCAGATAATGGGTGCACTGATGAGATTCGATCGTAGGATGCTAACACCTCAGGCGACCGCTCTACCGACTGAGCTAGATCCATTCTCGGTGAATATCTATGTGTCTGTCTATCTCTCCCCACCACTCATATGTAGAGTGGTTTTACGAACCTTACGTCCAAAAGGGTTAGTGGATGTACAGTGATGATGTATTGTTTTATTGCGATAAATAACCACGTAACTATTTTACGATAACAACTGAATTGCGAATATATTTGTGGCACTCAGACCGAACTCGGTGGCGCAGTAGTTAAGCCATCGGACTATAGTCTGGTAGGTACAGGGTTCGCAGCCCGGCACCGGCTCCAACCCAGAGCGATTTCTTAAGGGCTCAGTGGGTTGGTGTAAGGCCAGTACACCCTCTTCTTTTTCACTAACCAACTAAGAACTAACCCACTGTCTTAGACAGACATCCCAGCTAACTAAGGTGTGTGCCCAGGACAGCGTATTTGAAACTTAATTGGACATAAGGACGACAATAATTTGAAATGAAAAACAAAAGTGGCACTCAGTCTAGATAGCGTGCACCATACAGCCACGTAAGCTGTTCTTAGTGAACAACACTATTGTGCAGGGAAAATGAGCCCGCATGCATGTGTGCGTATACTGCTTCAAACTTTGAGATGTGATTTTCAGACCAAGAAAACCAATGTTGGCAATTTCTCAAACACCTGAAACGTGTGCAATCTTGATTTTCAAAATGGCCGTTGTATCAATTATTTAGAGAATAATTAACGAGCTACGAACAATTACGGATTATCTGTCCGATGTGAATGAATGTTGTAAACCCGAGCTTCTGAATGAAAAATAACGTATGTAAAATGCAAGCAAATACGGTATAGAATCAGACATAATTTTAGTCGGTGGTGCACCATATTAATAATTAGCATCTGTCTACATAAAATATTTTGAAAGTTTCCGTGAGCCGTTAATTATTTTAACTCTGGTGAAACAACGTCCATGCTACAATGAAGTGGTCAAAAGATTCAGGAAAAGGAAAACTATAATGTAGAGACATAAGTCCTAATGCAGACCCTTATTATGATTGATGACCGAAAAGATGAATGTCGACGTTTGACCTTCCTATCAGATGTTTGTTCAAGAACGGGATAAACTTGCTCATCTGGTGGAACGCGTCCAGAAGTTCGCAAAGTAAAGATGAGTAGCCTTGCAATAGATTCCAGCTCGCAGTGGGATACTAGGAAATGAAGAAGTAGACCGGCTCTCTAAGCTAGGAGCAAAACAAATGCAACCAAACAACAACAGCTTATCTGAAAACAAAATCTTGAAAAGGTCTGCCGGTAAAGCCAGGTAAACGATGAATGCTTATCAGCCATTTGGAAAAAGCAATTCCTTTGAGACTCCACACAGGCTACAACATGTTCAATATTCACATGTCTAAAACGTTTCAGCTAGCGCCATAAAAAAACTGCGGTTGTGGTCTGGATCACCAAACAGTGGTGGACATTCCACAGAGGTACCAAGCCTGTCAAGGACTGAAACCACCCGAGTGGTTCATCGAGACGCGAGATGTGTATAAAAATAATTTGATTTATGGACACTGTCATAACCTGGGGCGCCTAGTTCTCAAATGACTTTACTGCCATACTATACAAGATCCTGTAGCTGACCATAGAATCAACTAAAACACTTCTTTGTGTTTTGTTGATTTTCTACACAGGAAGATGCAATTAGCTATATTGAAAGTGTATGTGCGAAGATGTTTAAGTATGCACGACCACTGGACTGTGTTCAGTAGTAAGATGGACAGAGCCATATGGTTTCATTATGCATGTACTAGCAGTTGCAAACCTTGACATAAGACATGCAACTGGCCCATCGGACTACAAACTGGTTCTTAAGTGCTTAAGGGTTCGATGGATAGGTGTAATGTCACTACACCCTCTTCTCTCTCACTTATCACTAACAAACTAACAACTAACCAACTGTCCTGGAAAGACATCCCAGATAGCTGAGGTGTGTGCCCAGGACAGCGTGCTTGAACCTTAATTGGATATAAGCACGAACATAATTAATAAGACATGCATGTTGTTGTTCAGTGTCAGAATATCAGCTTTAGTGGGTGAGGATTAACTTCTTTTAAGCAGCAAATTGTTGTACCCAGTTGATGTTTGGACATGTTTTGTAAAATCATGATCCTATTCAACCTTGTCAGCTGTAAACAGGTTAAGTGAAACGGGTTTGCTATATGGATGTCTAATGGCATACCTTTATCTCAGCAATGGATACTGATTGAGGCAATGGGATGAATGAATGAATGATTAACGACACACCAACATGACGAAAAATACATCGTCCACTGGATGTGATTGAGGCAGTGGAGTTTCAGTGTGTTATGGGTTGGTACATTAACCACATCGTCAGTCAGACTGTCAAATGAAACAGGCAGTGTTGCTGGTCTTGTGTTATGACACTGACACCACTCTGGGCTCTGAGATGTTGTGTTGCCGCTCTTGGCATGATCGATATACTAATGCAGATATGATTATAACCATGTATTAACTGTAAATTCTATTGAGAGAAATGTATTCCAGATCACTTGACCATTTGGGCAATATACTTTGGAATGCATTTTACATTATCGGAATGCAGAATATAAATGTATTGTTTTGTAATCACCAATCACAATAACATGTTGTACCTTTAGACATGAAGCAATGTTACAACCAGTTCAATGTGCACACGTAAAATTTTTAATTTAGCAGTTTAAATGATGATTATAGATGAAGTACCAGTAGATATATTGACTAAAATAAGAGGGCAATGACGGTCATTTTGAAAGCCAAGATGGCGGCTCTCAAGAGCGAATAACAAATTTATCAAAATTGGTTTGTGAATACAATAACAGTAACTTCCAGATGTTTCAAAAATTACACCCGAAATTGCATATGGGAACCAGAGCCTCGATGATCGTATATGCATGTTCCCATAGATAGTATCGCACACACAATGTTCTTTGGTTTACGTCTTGGGCACTGGTTTGGATCTCATGATTAACTGATGGTTACAATTCACTCAGAGGAGCGCTTTACCACTGACCTACATCCTATCCACGGATCATACACTGTATGTACATAAACCATGCATATTATGCAGATAACATAGACACCAACTTAATATACTAGTGTAGCGTGTGTCAACTGCATACCCACTAATGTATTCATTAGTATTTAAAAGTAATTGAAGTTTTAAAATGTGATATAAAGCTCTGTTTAATCATGTTGTCGCAATTTAAAAATATAATTTAAAATATTTATAATGAAACCTCTCAAACCAAATCCTCTGTAAACCGGAATTTCCCCGACGTTATTCATGGTCCTTTTGTAAATATCAGTACAAGAGAGAACCTCTCTAAAACGGATACCTCTTAAAACCGAATATTATACCTGGTTCACTGGATGTCCGGTCTAGAAGGGTTCACTCTATACAGTCAAACTTGTCCTAGCGGCCCCTTGTAATCAGCGGTCACCTGCCTTAAGCGGCCACTATTTCCCTACTAAACAATTTATAATGTAAATGCACCTGTAATAAGCGGTCACCTGTCTCATACAGCCGGCGGCCACCTAAATCGGATCCTAAATCGTTAAAATACCTGTATTAAGCGGACACAGTAAATGTTTATTATTATATAAAAGCGAAATTTTAAAGGGACATTCCTGAGTTTGCTGCATTATATGATGCTTCCGACTAATAAAATATTTCTACGATTAAACTTGCATATTACATATATTTTCTTGTTTCGAATATCAGTATCTGCATATTCAATGTGTTTCTGGTCGTCGTAATATTTGTAAGAAGTCCAAACTGGATTTTGTCTTCCAATAATTAGTTCGTACGTACGAAAAATCAATATTTTAGGAAATAAGATGAAATTTAACCTAGTACAAATATTAAAACGATCAGAAACACGTTTAATATACAGCCACTAATATTTTATGTAGAAAAATATATTTGATATGTAATTACTATCGTTAAAATGTCTCTGTTAGTCCATAACATCTTAAAACGTGCAGCAAACTCAGGAATGTCCCTTTAACAACAGCTACAATGTGCAGCAAATTACCGATCTCCACACCTTTAGGAATACTAGTAACCATTCAGTCCCTACATCTCTACTGTGTATCAAATAAAAAACTGTAACTCTGGAATGCATCTAATTGCCACTGGGCAGGCTACACTTGACGTTGGTAGATTAACTTCCTATGACAATACACCGCATGAAGTAGGAATGAAATAATTCAGTTGAAAAAGAAAACAAACTTGTTGAGAACAGTTAATTTAATAAGTCTTGTAGGTTGCAATGTACCGAAACAGCGTTTGTTTTGTTTAACGACACCACTAGACTGCACTGATTTATTAATCATCGGCTATTGGATGTCAATTTTTGCGTAATTTTGACATATAGTATTAGAGAGGAAACCCGCTACATTTTGTCCATCATTAGCAAGGAATCTTTTGTAATCACCATCCCACAGACAGTATAGGACATACCACGGCCATTGATATACCAGTCGTCGTGCACTGTCTGCAAAGATAAATATCCCAATGGGCCCACCGATGTGATCGATCCCAAACTGACCTCGCACCAAGCGCGTTTTATCACTGGGCTACGTCCCAACCGCAAATAGGAGAGTTCCGTGTTAAAGTCGGACGTCGAATATGTATCTAGTGAAAACAGCTGCGGTTTTGATTGGTAGTAGGATCAATCCCCGTCGGTGCGCTCACTGGGCTATTTCTTGTTGCAGCCAGAGCACCATGACTGTCATATTGAAGGCCCTGCTATGTGCTATCCTGTGTGTGGGATTATGCATATGAAAGATCCCATGCTACTAATAGAAAAATCTAACAGCAATGTGCTCTAGTGGCGGGGTTAACAAAAACAAAAACAAACTTTTTAACTGAATGTTAACAATATGTGACATTGATTATTTGTGCAAGTAAAAGTACCATTGTGAATAAATAAATAAATACACTTTTATTTCCTGTAGAGTTTTTATGTATTATTCACATCAGACAAAGAAAGAAAGTAAAAAATGAACAGTGCAAGGTCCCACCAACAATGGAACTGCGATTTTCAGCAAAAACGAGGGTTACTAATAAAATACATCCATATAATTTCTTAAATATTATTACATAATGAGAATATATCTGTATTCTTATTGGTCGAAAACCAGTTACATGACCGTCCGTAAATAGTGGTATTGCCCTGAGACGGTCTCACCGGTCCATCAAAAGTGATATTGCCCTGGGAGATTTAACCAATGAAAATGAAGATGAGACAAAATTATATCCAATTAATGAGTAGGTAACGTAATGCAACGTCAACTGCTAATAAGGCTAATGTAAACAAGCACAAACTTGTGACAAATCGCTTTGCTGTCCTTCAACAAAAAGATAACGTCAATTGTGTATGGAATGTCTCGCAGATTTAGAAACGTACATGATACATCAAAATGCAGCTGGAATCGGCACTCTCAGGATTTTATGTTGCAAATTAAAAAAAATGCATTTGGAGGTAAACGATAACTGTTCAGTATAAATGTATGTTAAGATTTACCACATTTTGTGTTTTATTTTGCTTTTAATATGATTTTTGACACTCTTGCTGGTTATAATTTCTCGAATTTAATTTTTGTCTTAGTAATGTGTCAACGGTTTATTTCCGCATTCCACTGCGTGTCATACAACGTCATAGGATTACGTGACGTCACTAAATCCCTTCGTTTTAAGTCATTGCGGGAATTATGTGTTGGCGTATTTCGATTCTGATAAACAAAGCAGGAATGTGCGAGTCTTATGGATGACATTATGTAACAAAACAATTAATTGTTGGCCTCGGTCAATATCAATTTCTTCCGTCCATAAAATATGATATTGCCCTCATTGACGGTCAATAATTGATAAGTATGTGACCTCTTATATTTGACAAATATATTAAATATTTTGTATTGCCTACTGCCCGGGAGTGTTGTTACCATCATTTTATGAGTTTTAAAACTAAACGTTAATATTATCGGTAATAGAACTGTATTTGGTACACTGGACCCTATATTATTGAGCTCGGAGCACATGCACTCCTCACGTGGTGAGGCGTGATGTACCTCAATGATAGAACACGTCTGAGGCGAGGAACGATACATAGCTCAGTAGTAAAGCGTTCGTTTGATGCGGATCGATATCCGCCGATGGGCGCATCGAGCTATGTCTTGTTCCAGCTAGTGCACCACAACTGGTATATCAAAGGCCGTGGTATGTGCTATGTTGTCTGCGGGATGGTGCATATAAAAGATCTCTTGCTACTAAAATAAAAGAAGTAGCAGGTTTCCTCTCTTTTGTCTGGGATATGATGGGTTTCGTTCTCGATGGATTAAACAACATACCCCACACACATGCACACATGCACATACACGTACACATACACATACACATACACATACACATACACATACACATACACATACACGTACACAGTGGTAATTAGAATACCTGTCTTGTCTATGGGAAACTGTATATTGTTTTACTACTTTTTTTGGTAGGAGTTAAATTTTGTTTTGTTGAATAACATCACTGGAACTCATTGATTTATGCATTATCAGTTAAAGGGACAGACCCTAGTTTCAACCCGTGAAAATTAACACTAAGTTTATTTGATCTACAAAACTGTAACACATTTGGATAAAGTTACAACTGAGTGAAACACGAGTCTGTGATTTTGAAATGGTGAAAAACCCTCTAAAATAGACTAAAACTCGACTCCATAACTGTTACTTCTCAGACGCACGCGCGTTTTTAAAAATATGATATATACATTTTGTGATATTAAAAACACCAGGAAGACCAAAAACACTTCGAATGTGCGGAAATTGATAATCTAAACCATAAAATCTAAGTAACGTATGATTTCAGTTATCAAAAACGGCTATAATAGTCAAAAATATGTCTTAGTGTTAAACAAATTAAGGTATGTCCCTTTAAAAAGTAGATGTTAAATATTTAGACTTAATCTTTCACGCAAATTCTTTGAGAGGAAACCCGCTGTAGTTTCCATTAGTTCTAAGGGATATTTTATGTTCACCATTCCACAGGCATGACAGCACGTACTACGGCCTTATGTATACCAGTTATGGTGCAGTGGCTGAAAAGAGAAATAGCCCAAAGGGCCCAGCGACGGGGATCGAACCTATACCGACCGCGTATCAGGCGAACGCTGTACGACTGAGATATGTCCCACCCTTTTCCAGTAGGAGTAGTCAATGCATTTGGCGGCGGTTAGCTTCCAACCTACTTGTCCCCCCCCCCTCTCTCTCTCTCTCTCTCTCTCTCTCTCTCTCTCTCTCTCTCTCTCTCTCTCTCTCTCTCTCTCTCTCTCTCTCTCTCTCTCTCTGATTTGTAAAATATCAAATAATTGACGCCCAATGAATCAAATGCATTTGAAGACATCCGTAAATAGTGGATTAGATTACATTAGATTAGATGTTTAACGACACGACATCACGAACAATACATCGGTTATTGGGTGTTAACCTATTGTAAATGTAAACATTAAGCGATAAACTACAACAATATAAAAAAATAAACAGTTCAATTAAAACACAGTGTAAAGAACTGTACACAAATACAAATATCACAGATAGGTAATATTAAAATTTAGAATACAAGTCAGTATATCGAAGAAATTGTTAGAAAGGTTCTGGATGGAATCGAAATGATTCAATCACATTTCGTTGTCCAAATATATATTTCTAGATTCTCTCAGATGATGGCACTCCATCAACATGTGGCGAAACGTCAGAGAACACTGGCAATGCACACAATGAGGTGGAGGATCTTTCTGCAAGATAAATACATTGTGCAAATATGTATGACCGATGCTAGCACGACACAATACTGTTTCATCCTTCCTGTACTGCCTACACGAGGACTGCCACTACCATGACTGAGTTGATAGAATGAAGCTTGTTCGCATCCGCACTGCCCCAATCATTTTGCCAAGTGGAAAAGATAACTTGATTGATAATATGTTTAAAATCAGTACAAGGCACATGAGCCCTGGCATGAGGCAAATTCAAAGCAGACTTGGCAGCTGAATCTGCCTTTGCATTACCCTTGATACCAACGTTGGTGGGCACCCATCAACCTATCTATACTGGCTATGGATAAAAATACACACTTTCGTATCACGATCCCAATTAATGGATGACCCAGCTCCATGTTTCGAATCCTCGATTTCTTCTAAGGTTTTAATGACTGCTCAAACTTAAGAGTAAAGAGTAATGCCGAGTTAGGCAATCTCATGGAAAGTAGTGTTTCTGAAGGAAAACCTGTGGCACAAGCCACATAATTCCCATCCCCTGATCAATTTGTGTAAACAGGAATATAATCACGGTACATGTGTTAAATTTACATAACACAATGTTTGTACACAGCAGCATTTGTATGATCTTTCTTCAGATGCGCTAGATGAAACACAATTTTAGGTGTTGTAATACGCCAAGCTGGTAAAACTAAATATGAAGGAGTTTCCAAAGTGTTAGTTATATCAATGTCGGAAATCAAAAACAAAATGCTGAATGCGAATACCAACTGTACAAATAACATTTTGCCTTGCATCAAACTTCATATATTTGTTATCAATCACCGATTTATGTGTTGGACGATTCAGTAATAATTGCATCTTGTTAGCATACTGAAGAGAAAGCTATGCACGTCTAGCTTCTAAAGAAGGTTCATGTGCATCAAACTACAGACTCTCTACAGAATATGTTCTAAATGCACCAAGACAAAGCCTATGTCCCTGTTTGGATAGATGATCTAGCATCAGCAAGTAAGTCATGAGTCCCGACCTATACACAGTG